>NC_056729.1:1031898147-1032197371 GCF_019279795.1 Protopterus annectens
CATCTCAATACCAAAAGATTGCCAAATTCTGGTAATCACAGCCACACAGGTAGAAACTGCACTCTCCAAAGCTAAGAATACAGCATCCATGGGACCAGACGGCATCCCGTACTGTGTACTACGTGAACTACAAAATGAACTGGCACCTCACCTAAGTGTCATGTTTAATCATAGCCTCACCTCAGGCTTCATGCCCATTGAGTGATGCACAGCTACAGTTATCCCACTCCACAAGGAGGGATCCACCTTCGATCCTGGGAACTACCGTCCCATCAGTCTGACAAGCCTGATCTGCAAGGGCATGGAATGCATTATTATGGAACTTATAAACAAAGACATTGGCAACCTTCAAACACTGGACCCCACCCAGTTTGGGTTTGTGAAGGGCCGATCTTGTCTCCTGAACCTGATTGACTTCCTCGAATCAGCCTCCAGAGCTGTGGACAAGGTTAAGGTTGCCCACACAGCCTATCTGGACCTTGCCAAGGCCTTCGACATTATCCCCCACTCTGGAATCATAGATAAACTTACTAAGCTGGGCATAAATTCCTACATCACTCGATGGGTTGCCCACTGGCTTACTGACAGAACCCAGACTGTAAAAGTAGCCAACTCCAAATCCAGCTCTAGACAAGTGACAAGTGGAGTACCTCAGAGTTCAGTCCTGGGACCGCTGTTGTTTGGCATCTACTCTGAAGTACAGGCCAACACTAAGGGACTCTGGCTAACAAAGTTCGCAGATGACTGCAAACTGGGAGCCATTACTGAATCCCCAAATTATGTCGATATTCTACAAAAGGGCCTTACAGAAACAGATGCTTGGTGCCAGAGCCATGGGCTCAAGCTTAATGCTAAAGAAATGTATAGTTATCCCCTTTGGGAAAACCCATGTACCCATGAATTACCACATAGGTGGCAGTACACTAAACACTGAAAGTGTGATGAGATACTTAGGGACACAGGTGGACAGTGGTCTCACCTTCTATAACCACATTGACACAACAGTCAGGAAATCCTTCTGTGTGGCACACCTCATCTCTAAGGGCTTTTCATCCAGAAAAAAGGTGGTCATTGTCCCACTGTACTCATCCCTCATTAGACCCATTATAGAGTACAATGCCCCGTTTGGTATGTACCTCACAAGACATCTGCAACAGCTGGAAAGGCTGCAGAAATACCTCACTAAAAGAATCACAGGCCTAAAGCAGATGCCCCATTCTGACCATCTAAAAAAACTGCAGCTATACTGTGTGGCATATCGTCTACTCAGAGGTGATCTCTGCTTAACATACAGGGCCATGTCAAACCCTGAGCTGTTGGACATGCTCCACTTAAAGAAATCCCAATTCCTCAGAGCTACACGCTCCAGGGATCTAAACCTTGTCATCACAATGAACAAAACATGCTGGAGGGATAGGTTCCTGACCCGGAGACTCCCCATACTCTGGAATAGACTGCCCATACATGTCAAGCAGAGCACCTCCTTGGCTCTCTTCAAAAGGAACCTTGAAGATTGGATGGGAGATAGGAAATTCACCCCAGGAATCATGTTAGTTGCCCTGCTAGACAGGTGTCCAGAGAAGTAAATATTGTGGGAAGAAATATCCAGGGAATTTTTAATGCTGGGCTTGTATAGACCCTATGGCCGATAGCCTAGTATCAACCTATGAACCTATAAATGAGAATCTCATTACAAGAATAAAACTCTGACTCTCTAACTGTTTCAAGTTCTGTGTATCACCCACCTACTGGAAAGATTTAAAGTTAACACTACACCATGTATGACAACCACCTTAATATATGTGTTTTCCTTTTTCAGATGAAATCTTTAACTATTTCTTTCTCAGCTACTTGCTTCCAACGTTTGCTGTGTGTATGTGAGAAAAACATGTACCTGTGTGCACATATCATTCAACAATTCTCAGTTTTGAAATAGCTCACTGTAATAATGTCACTGCATTTACACTTGTTTTTGTACATTTGGAGCTTTTCTCTCCGGGACTTTGCTGAAAATGGACCTGTATCCAGTCGGACTTTCCTGGTTAACAAAGGTAAAATAAATAAATATATAAATATATATATATATATATATATATATATATATATATATATGTATATATATATATATATATATATATATATATATATATATATATATATATACATACATACATACATACATGCATATATATATATCTATATATATATATATATATCTATACATACATACTTTATATATATATATGTATATATATATATATATATATATATATATATATCCAGATAAGGTTCTACTTTATATCATCAAATTATCATTTCATCGAATTTCAAATCATCAAGTCCAAATCGTCGAAAACTCGTTTCTTCGAAAACTCATATCATCGAATCTCAAATCATTGAAAACTATAACGCAACTAGAAATAACATTCCACAAAGTTTTTACTACATTTATGCAGGGGGGCAAGCTCCCTGCACCTCTCACCCTCAGAATAAATATACAACTCCAAGGTCGCACTACAGTGGGGAAATAGGTAATTTCAACCCCACTAGTGCACCTGAGTTGGTATATTTAATTATGGGGTGTAGGGGCAGAGCCCCCACAGGGTGCAGGGGCTGCCCTGCATAAATGTAGTAAACAGTGTCTGGGATGTTATTTCTAGTTGCTTTATAGTTTTTAATGATTTGAGATTCGATGACATGAGTTTTTGACAAAATGAGTTTTTGACGATTTGGTCTTGATGATTGGAAATTCGATTAAATGATAATTCGATGATATGAAGTGGAACCATATATATATATATCTATATATATATATATATATATATATATATATATATATATATATATATATTTGTATGTACATCATATGTGTACAGATATATCTATTTATTCTGATACATATGTAGATACCTATAACTATGTGTGCATATATATCTATATAGCTGTATATGTGTAGGCATATATAGATGTGTATATATATATATATATATATATATATATATATATATATATATATATATATATATATATATATATACATATATGTATGTAGATATGTATATGTCTATATCTCTATATAGATATATGGATATATAATTACCATATTTCCAGAACACGGAGTGGAGTCCTACCTCAGCAGCAATAGTCTCAACCTTTTAGTGCAAGGGGATGTCATGTATGTATTGCAGATATATATGTAGACTGTTGCTACTGTAACAGGAGTTGTCTTAACAGACATGTTGTGTGTGGGAGGTCACATTTGCTATTGACATATATGTCATTGGTTACTGAAAGACATCCTAAAGACATCGTAGTACAGTACCACTGATAGTACAGTGATGATCCTGTGGACTACAGCAGAGATATGAGCAATATATGTGGACAATCTGGCACTCTCTGGTCAGTCCAGATGTATACACAGATCCCCTTCATGCGAGACATGTGGACCAAGCCTTACAATGTGGATGGTAACAGCCATGTACATGGGTATATCACATAAATACTGGACTACATCTTCCCACACAGTTTATGCATTCACACCCTCCTGTTTGTCCTGACACATAATAACTGGTGGTGAAGAGGTCACATGAACATATACTACCCAGTAGTTAGTGACATACATCTGTACAGAATCCCACTGCTTTGTCAGAAATACACAACAGTTATGGTGGCCTAGCAACAGTACTTCTTGCAAATATCTGGACATAACATCACACTGGGTAATTACACTAAGCTGCTAGCATGTAACAAAGCACTGTGTACACTACAGGCAGAATGCCACAACACTTGGCTACATTTCGTATGGGGGAATACACATGTACCCGCAAATATAGCAGGCTCTACAGGCATGTCACAGCACAGAGTAACAGACACCTGTGTGAAAGTGCATATCCACAACCAGTGTCAACACAACCACAGCCACATATGGTACACAAGCTTAATATTATACTATATGGACTGTCCGTTCAACACCATCCTCATATGTGCTACTCACACACTAACCCTACATATACTGGGTCATGACACAATGTGGTACAATGCCTATCTGTGGTATGGGACACGTGTGTGTTTGGTCCTACAAACATGTGAGCTGATAGGGTACCATACACTGGAGCAGCATGTAACATCAGATAGAACAGGACCAAGAACAATGACATCTACCAGTCTGTACACAGACCAAGGTATGTATTCACAATACACATACTGTCAACAATCACTATAAGTACATGGACCCTGCTACTGTACACACAACCACAGAATGCCCAGGTTATGTCCTCAGAAATAACCCCAACTATGCATAACATGTCTAGCAGTCTGATATCTGACTGACTTGTTATCAGGTATGACGTCAATAAATAATGGTGTACAGAATATATGCACCTCTTACTGCATGGCATATGCACAAAGGCTGACAGACTTGTGGCTGGAGCCACAAACACTTGGCCAATATTGGCATGTTGCTGTGATACCCTCATACATTTACTGTTGTAACAGCTTTTGTTTTGACATATTTCCTGTGAGGGATATGAAGTCAGTAACTCTCATGGCTGTCACCATGTACTGACTGCAATCCTCAGACTATGCTTCTGCAGTTCTATGACAGGTGATCTGTGAGTAACGCAAGAAACATAAGACTCCAAACACTGCCCAGTCTGCAGATAACCCTACAGGTGGGAGTTTCCATAAACACATAACAGTGTCATGACAGGTATTAAATCATGTAGACCAGCCATATACACACAAACCCTGTTAAACCAACATTACTCCAAATGTAGAACAGCAACACTTACATTCTGTACTCATGTCTGCAACATCCCCCTCCTGTTTGTTGGCCTGTCTCCGCAGTGTATGTTGCTAGATGTATATTCCAATACCATCTGTGATGCTGTTTGCCAAATACCGGCATGAGGTCCTGCTCACAGTTAATGAAAAGGCCCAACACCCACATGATGTTCCTAGGTATGGGAGTGTGTTTCCATGCAATTGGCTATGGGGAATGTTACCACAGCTGTTCCACATGCAATCAGCTGATCATGAGCATCACTTACAAAACACAAGCTGCTGCCTAAGCAAAGCAAGTGTACATCTCCACGTCCACCAGAGAGGGAGTGAGAGAGACAGACAGAGACAAAGTAAGACAGGGAGTGGGTGGGAGAGTAAAACCTAAGCATGTTTGTGTCATACACTTACCAGTACAGGGCTTCAAACCCCTGCCTGACTATATAGTGCTATCTCATGTGTATGCAGTTATTGCATACGCCACAGAGCTTACGTGGTAGGAAGCTGTCGAAAGGTATATCTGATGGGGAGTGACATCTGCAACAGTGATAACGGATAAGGTAGGTGTAGTAAATCTGCCTGTCCCCATGAAGAGGTGTCAATGTTGACACAGCCACACTCTCTCAGGGACTCACACACATTATCACAGTTGGCAGGGTCAGGATTAAACTTCCTAACTAGAAAGTTTGCCACAATACAGTAATAAGCAAATATCACATGCACCACAGGGATTATCAGGATGATACATGGGCAAAGGGTATGTGAAGGTGTCTAACATCAGCAGGCATGCTTCAGTAGGCCAATGGGAGGTGTAGTGAGTGAGAATAGTGTCCAAATCATTATACTCCACACACACAGACACAGGTTGCCAGTACTGACATGCATGGGTGCATTACCTCACAGGTGTGTAGTGGTTGACTGTGCCAGAAGGCTGTACAAGGCTAGGTAAAGGGTATAACTTGGCATCCGGCCACATGAAAGTGGTCTGAAGTGTAGCTCAGGGGTGTAGTGTCTGGATTGGCCCACACAGGTGGGTATTGTATTCACCATCCAGTCATCTGAGTTACTATTGTGGGTGGTCAGTGCTGTGCAATGCTTGCCATGTATGTGTTCTATAGTACATAACATGGACGGTATCTGGGATGTGCACACATCCCACATGCATGTTCTGTGACATGTGGAAGTGTACCTGGGGTGTCTGGGGCATGCTGTGTACACAGATTGTTATCATCAGATGTGCCATTCCTGGTCTCATGTGGTGGGAACTGGCAATGGACACCATGCAGTGTTCCTTCATTATGTTCCCCACTGGATGCCTGCAACAACTGTAGTGCCAGTACATGTAACCCACAAAGGAGATACCACACCTTATACACATATCCTGTAGAGACAGATGCCACTGACACCAGGGAATGCCTGTATCATGCTGTCAATGTAGGTACAGGGTCAACCTGCAATTATGTGCCTATTGTAGTGATGTGACATGGTGCCATGTCCTCTGTAGTCTGCTGCAATCACATCATGGTTACTATCTGTGGGCAATATGCAGGGAACTACCAACATAGTGGTTGTTGCCTAGCCGAGTGTGTTTGTGTATGAGACATGGGTTGAGAGTGTTCTCTGGGTAATACAAGGGTTGCCTAAATTGTTTGCCAGGCCTTGATTGTCGACCCTAGCCTCTCTGCTGTTTAACATCTGTTATCCTTGTAAAATGGACATGGTGACATATAACAGGCTCACCATATAAGAAATTTGCAAAACCCACTCCACAATGAGTCCAGCTGTTACACACTCAGAGCCACCTCCACGCAGGATATGAATGAGAAACACATGCAGAAAGTCTCACAGTTGCCATGTCTGGGATTGAAACATTTACCTAACTAGTATATCACACTACAGCATTACACAGTTATAGCATGTGCCACAGAGATTACTGGGCTACTCCTTCCCCAAAGGTGTATTTCAAAGTGAATGACATCAGCAGGCTTGCCAAAGAAGGGCAACAGAGATTGTAGTGACTGAATGGCTTCAAAAGCATTGCTCCCTACACAGAAAAATAAACACCCACATTTGTCATGTCTGGGAATATAACTCCTACCTAACATATCACACTACAGCATTACACAGTTATAGGACATGCCACAGAGATTACTGGGCTACTCCTTACTCAAAGGTGTATTTCAAAGTGAATGACATCAGCAACGTTGCCAAGGTTGGGCAATGGAAAGTGCAGTTCATAGGTTCATATGATCATATGTTGATACTAGGCTATTGGCCCTAGGGTCTATACATGCCTAGACATGACAATTCTCTGGCTATGACTTCCCACAATATTTACTTCCCTGCATCCTTGTCTAGCAGGGCAGCTGACATGATCCCCAGGAAAATGTCCTATCGCCCATCCAATTGTCCAGGTTCCTTTTGAAGAGAGCCAAGGAGGCACTCTGCTTGACATGTTTGGGCAGGCTATTCCAGAGTCTGGGGAGTCTCTGGGTCAGGAACAGATCCCTCCTGCATGTATTGTTCATTGTGATGACAGTATTTGGATCCCTGGAGCATGTGGCTGTGAGGGTTGGAATTCTCTAAGTGTAGCATGTCCAGTAACTGTAGGTTTGACATGGCATGGTATGTTAAGCAGAGATTGCTTCTGAGAATAATATGTGACAGAGTATAGCTGGATGATTTTCAGATGGTCAGCATAGGGCATCTGGTATAGGCCTGTGGTAATTTTGTGAGGTATGTCTGCAGCTTCTCTACTTGTTGCAGATGTCTTGTGAGGTACATATGTAATGGGCCATTGTAGTCTATACTGGGTCTACTGAGAGATGCCTAGAGTGGGACAATGGCCTCCTTTTCCTGGATGTAAAGCCCTAAGTGGGAGGTGTGCCACATAGGTGGGTTTCCTGACTGTTGTGGTGATGTGGTTATGAAAGGTGAGACCACTGTCCACCTGTATCCCTAACTCTGTTATCACACTTTAGGTGTTTAGTGTACTGCCACCTATGTGGTACTTCGAAGGTGCATGTCCCTTCCCATTGGAGATAACTATTTATTTCTTGGCATTGATCTTGACGCCATGGCTCAGGCACCAAGCATGTCTTTCTGTAAGGCCCTTCTGTAGAATAGCCACATCATGTACGGATTCAATATTGGCTCCCAGTGTGCAATAATCTGCAACCTTTGTTTGCCGGTGTCCCTTACTGTTGGAATGTACTTCAGAGCAGTAGATGCCAAACAAGGGTGGTTCCAGGACTGAACCCTAAGGTACTTCGACTGTCACTTGTCTGGGGCTCGGGTTGGTGTCACCTACATTTACAGTGTGGGTTGTTTCGGCACAGTAGTTGGCAGCCCATTGGGTGAAATTGGGATTAATGGCCAGCTTGATGCATTTATCTATGATTCCAGATAGGGAGATGGTGTTGAAGGGCTTGGCGAGGTCCAGATAGGCTGTGTGAACCACCTTACCCTCGTCCACAGCTCTGGAGATGGATTCACAGTTGTCATTCAGGTTGAGGTGACATGATCAGCCTTTCACAAACCCAACCTGGTTAGAGTCCAGTGTTTGCAGTTTGCCAATGCCTTTGTTTATAATTTCCATGATAATACATTCCATGGCCTTGCAGATCAGGCATGTCATACTGCTGGGGCTGTAGTTTCCAGGATCCAAGGTGGATCCTCCCTTGTGGACTGGGATAACTGCAGCTGTGCACCACACAGTGGGCATGACACATGATGTGTGGCTTTGATTAGACATGGCACATAGGTGAGGTGCCAGTTCAATTTGTAGCTCATGTAGTACACAGCCCGGGATGTTGACTGGTCCCTTGGCTGCTGTTGTCATAGCTCTGTAGAGTGTGTTTTTTGCCTATGTGGCCATTATTACATGAATATGGTAATCTATCAGTGTTGAGATGGGCCCTTTGAGGGTTGGGAGGGGGGTGCAGTTGGTACTGAATCGATCTGCCAGAATATTGGCAATATCCGTGGTAGCAGTAGATTTAATACCATCCTGTTGTAGCTCACAGCAGTTCTGAGTATTGCCATTTAGATTCCTCACATAGCTATGGAATGGCTTGCAGCTGTCTTTGGCATCTTTAGGTATATTATGTTCATAACTAGCTTTGGTGGATGTTATGAGGGATCTCTGCCTCTTACTGTAGCTGGCAAGGGAGTATTTTGCATCCTGAAATTCCCCCATGTCTGCAACAGTTTCCACTTTTTGTTGTAGAGTATGTTTATGGCAGGGGCCACCACATTGGCTTCCTTTTCTTGGTGGGGAGCATCTTGGTTCTATATTGGATGGCACGATTCATGCATGAGTGATGTGCTCATACAGTGCCTTCATGTATGATTCAGCAGTTGTCCTTTCAGTTCCCATCTGCATGGGTCTCATGATGTTAGTCACGTCTGACATGTAGCATGACATTGGCTTTGGACATGTGTGTTACAGAGTTTTCCTTACTGGGTTTGTGGGGGAGGGATGTTGATGCTAAGTGTGATTACATCATGGGCATACCTGACCACCGATGGGGTGGCCATAGGTGTGGAGCATTGATTTCCCATGTTGGTAATGACTAGGTCTAGGATATTTGAGCCCTGGTGGGACTATGTGTTACTTGATCCAGGGCATTGGGAATTATGACTTCCAAGAACCGTTGGGCACACGTGTTGGTACACAAGTAGTTTTCCCAGTTAATGGCAGGGTAGTGTAAGTCACCCAGTATTAGAGTGTTTGCATGTATCATAATATTTCACGGTATGTTTTAAAAGCTGTAGTGGGTATCATGCGGCATGGTGGGCAATCTATAGCAAGCTATACAATTTGGAATGCAGTCTACCCTACTGTTAGTTGCACTTTGTGTATTTCAGGCACATTCTGTTTAGGCAAGTAGTATGGTGGTGTGAATATCCTTGGTGAAGATGGACACTCCTGCATCTTTATTGTTTTGGTCCTGGTTTGATGGCCAACAGGTGTGGTGAGAGCTGTACCTGGTATTGCAGGGGTGCTTTCTGGAGGTTTGGATTAGGTCTCTGTTACTGCACAGTTATCAATGTTCTCCATTTTGTAGGTGTGTGTAGTGACTGTGAATGGGCAAAAAAATTGATCCCTGCACACACACAGAGGTTCACAGTTGCCATCTCTGGGAATAGAGCTCCTACTTAATTTGTATATCACACTACAGCATTATGCAGTTATATGACATGCTACAGAGACTCCTGGGATACTCCTTCCCCACATGTTATTTTCAAAGTGAATGACATCAGCAGGCATGCCAAAGAAGGGCAATGGAGGTTGTAGTGACTGTGAATGGACTCAAAAGCATTGCTCCCTACACAGACAAGCAAACACACCCACATTCACACTTGCCATGTCTGGGAATAGAATTCCTCCCTCACTAGTTTATCACACTACAGCATTATGCAGTTACAGGATGCACCATGGAGATTACTGGGTTACTTCTTCCCTAAAGGTGTATTTCAAAGTGAATGACATCAGCAGGCTTGCCAAAGAAGGGCAATGGAGGCTGTAATGACTGTGAATGGCCTCAAAAGCATTGCTCCCTACACAGACAAGCAAATACCCACCCTTGCCATGTCTGGGAATTGAACTCCTAGCTAACTAGAGTATCACACTATAGCATTATGCAGTTATAGGACACACCACGGAGATTACTGGACTATTCATTCCCCAAAGGTGTAGTCAAAAGTGAATGACATCAGCAGGCTTGCCAAAGAAAGGCAATGGAGGTTGTTGTGACTGTGAATGGCCTCAAAAGCATTGCTCCCTACACAAACACAGAGTTTCACAATTGCCATGTCTGGGAATAGAACTCCTATCTAACTAGTACATCACACTACAACATTACACAGTTATAGGATGCCCCACAGTGATTACTGGGCTACTCTTTCCCCATAGGTGTATCTCAAAGAGAATGAAATCAGCAGGCATGCCAAAGTAAGGCATTTGAAATTGCAGTGAGTGTGATCTGCCTAAAAAGCATTGATCCCTACACAGGCAAACACACAGTTGCCACATCTGGGATTAGAACTCCTACCTAACTAATACATTACATTTTAGCAATATGCAGTTATAGGACGTTCCACAGAGATTACTGGGCTACTATTTCCCCAAAGGTGTATTTCAAGGTGAAGACATCAGCAGGCTTGGCATAGTAGAGCAATGGGGAGTGCAGTGTGTGTGCATAGGCCATAACCCTTTCATCTAGAGGCAGACACAACACTCAGGCACACACAGGTTTATATTCCACAGGTATGTGTATACAACTGCTAGATGACTACTGACCTGTACAGTCATGTTACAGTTAGCACAAGCACCACAGACACAGTAGTGCTGACGGATACCAGAGGCAAATGTCCACAGTGATTGACATTTGCACATCATGTAGTTTTAGCCAATTGCATGTGTGCTGGGTGGGACAGGCCTCATGATGGAAGGCTCTTTGCACTGTCACTCTCTTCCACACATCTATGTATGTATATTTTTGGCCTATGATTGTGTGTTGTCCTTTGCTATATGTATGTATTCCTATCCAATGTGTGTGCAAAGCATGACTGGTGTGTACTGAGGAGTGTATGCACTAACATCTGTGACTGTCAGATATGTATGGTCCACTGTTGTTGCCAGACATGGGCTTCACTTCTATAAGTGTGGGATCATGCCCAGTATAACCTTCTGTATTGAATGTGTAAATCCATTCCAGGTAGATTGTAATCAAGTGCAGACTTTTGTGTTCTACACCTACAGTTAGCAAACTGTTTCTGCAGGATATCTGTAGATCAGTTGACAATATGAGGTCAAAATGGGCAAATGATAGTGGGTTACTATAAGTAATTTTGTCTGTGCTGCTTCTGCTACATAATCCTGGTGTTAGCAAAGATATTCAGACATATGTACTATTATACACTGTGATGTTTTATGTCATCAAGTACTCTAAGGTATACATATATGCTTGCAGTGATGTCCTGGGGAACACAGGGTGAATGCAGCTGTGTCCAGTATTGTGGTCAGAAGCCTACATATTCTTGCACAATCATGCCATTCTGGAGGGGAAGCTGCAGACATTTGCTGCTGGGTCTGTATAAATGGTTTAGCACCTTTGTACAGTGGTGGCAGAGGATCCCATGCTTGTACATCCATCAACGTGACAGTATGGCCATATCCTGCTGTGGCCATACCTCACAGCTGTACAGAATCACACAGGTTACCCAGAGGAAGGGGTCATAATTCTGGACATTACCCCTTCACATCGTGGTTTACGAGCAGGTTTGTAGCCACCCATTCTTGTGTTTGCAGCCAGGGATAATATGTGCACAAGGCTGAGTTTCGGACTTCACACACTCCATGCCACCTATGCTTCTATCCTCTTCCATACATTATGCAGACATTATCTGATATGTTCCCTATAGTTATCACCTCATCCCAGCAGTAATTTAGTGTTGGTCCACAGTTCATGCAGTAGGACATGGTGGACATGTTACTGTGATTTGTCCACATGGCCTTGCATTTTGGTTCTGTGGACTGTGTTATGCTGTTATTTGGAAGTCCATCACATAACATACATTGGCAGTATGGGTGAGACACAGGCGTTTGGCAGAGTATTGTAGACTATTTGGTAGTGATGCAGCCAGCTGTAGCAGGCCATTGTTTCCCAGCACTTTTTACACTATATTTCTCTACACAGGGAGGGGTGTAGGTGTGGGTGGTGTTCATGTCATGCCAATACTTTCTGTCAGTACTGATCAGTGCTGATGGGGTGCTGCTTACTGCTGGGGACCTGCCTGCATTCGCTGCTCTGCATGCTGTTTTGCATTGCTGCTTATTTACATACACAGGGTCACGGTGGGGGCATATTTGTGCTCATAAGATCGAGGAGGTACCTGGAGGTGGTGGGTGGGTGGGTGAGCTGGGTGGGTGTGTGCTATATGGACACTACTTGCATCTGACTCATAGATATGCATGGGGCATTCCACTTATGCTGGCTTGTGCAGGGACATGAGCTGTTTCTCAATGCTTCATTCCTATGACTTTTGTGGTCTACCAGTGTTTGGCCAGATGACATTGGTATTCCCTACTACAAGCCCAAATAATGTGCTGCAAACCTGTATGTACAATTCCAAGGGTGTGTCCATTTGACAGTTACATATTATACACTGTCTGTCTGGGGTACTTCCCCCTGTGTACTGCTTGTATATCTGGGCCGACATTCATGCCATGTCCATCTTTCAGATGGTGACACATATTACTTCCAAACATTTACTATGGTGTCCTGCTGGAATGTGTTTTGCTGGGAAGCATTTTGTTTGGCACTGCAGTTGTGAGAACTTGGCCCTGTCATCGGCAGTACTGGGCAATGGCCACCAGGACAAACCTCACTATGCATACATACTGACCACTCTCACACAATATACAACACACACTAACCTAACACACAGACCTGCATATTGTACACATGCTACAATCTATCCCGCTACCTTGGCCAGCTCAGGTAATCTGTGCTTCACTGTTATTATACCTACACATACATGTTACTACATTTCTACATAGGACTGGATGGGCACACCTGACTGTTACTACATTTCTACATAGGATTGGGGGGCACACTTGACAATTACTACATTTCTACATAGGACTGGGGGGCACACCTGACTGTTACTACATTTCTACATAGGATTGTGAGGAGTGGACACCGGACTGTTACTACATTTCTACATAGGACTGGGGGCACACCTGACTATTACTACATTTCTACATAGGATTGTGGGGGGACACACCTGACTGTTACTACATTTCTACATAGCATCGGGGGGGGTCACACCTGACTGCTACTACATTTCTGCATAGGACTGTGGTGGGAGCACATCTGACTGTTACTACATTTCTACATAGGATTGGGGGGGCACACCTGACACTCGTACACATTTGCTATGACTGTACTGGTATTTCAGGTACTCTATTTCATTCTGTATTCTAACCTATCATGCTGGCTAGAGGCATATCAGTGCAGTACAGGTGTTAGGTTTGATTGACCTACATTTCAGTTTCTGACTTCTTACCATTCAGAACTAACATCCCACTGCCTGACCTGTCGTAATCTGTCTGTGTAGGTCTGGGGGAGGATTTTCTCCATAGCCATCAATCAGAGGTCTTATGTGGCCCAACACATTTCCTGCAGTGAGTTTTGTCACCTTGTCTAGTACTGGCTACTACGGTGACACCAGTATTTGTTACAGATCTCATGCTGCCATTATAGGTGTCTACTATCTGCTGGCATCACATTCAGCCACCAAATTCCCTTGCATGCTCACATCCATACCATAGATACAAGTAACAACACATACTCCTCCATTCTGCAATTGGTAGGAAGAGTGACTTACCTTGTGGCTGCGCCAGTATTGAGGATGGTGCTGGAGGGCTGACTATGTTGGATGCACATAGTACACTCACTATACATGGTTAAACACAGGTAGTGTCATGTTTGGCATCCCTTTTACTGTATGTGGGAGTCAGAGAGAGGTGTCATTTCCTGGGTCCCTACCATGTCAGTGAATGTGCTATGTGTTGCCTCTCTGCCAAGGCCTGGGCATACTGGGCATGCCTCCTTCTGCCTACTGGGGCAGTTTCAGGTTGTTCCTCCTCTGAGTCACTCTGTGCCTTTGCAGGCCTTGGCAATGGTGGGGAGGGCTGTGTGGCCCTGCCCCATACTGTTCCTGCTGCAGCTGTTTCTTCAGGATCATATTTCATAGCATGGCACATACAATGACAATTCGGGTACATGTAGCTGGTGAGTACTGCAAGGCTCCACTGGATGTGGCCGGGCACCAGAACCGTGACTTGAGCATCCCAAACACATGCTCTATTATGATTCTGGTCTGTGCATGTGCCTCATTATGGAGTTCTTGTTTGGGTGTGTGTGCATTTCTGATGGGTGTCATCCGCCATGGCTCCAGTGCATAACCAGCATCCCCCACTAGCTGACTGTAAGGGATGTTCCCATTAGCAAATCTCTGGCACAGCTGCATCAGATGCCAGATGTGGGAGTCGTGATAGCTTCCAGGGCCGCCAGCACACACATTCATTATAATGCCCTGGGGCATCACACATGACCTGGCAGTTGATGGAGGGGAAGCCCTTGCGGTTGATGTAGACCCTACCCTGCTCACCAGGTGGTGCTTTGATGCATATGTGCTTGCAGTCTGTAGCACCCACTACCTCAGAGTATTCTGCTATTTGGTGGAAGAGACACATATTGCTGGCCAACACCTCACGGGTGTTGGTGAAATATACGTGCTCACCGGCATGTGCTGACATGGCATCCAGGAACTGGTGGAATACCCTGGATGCTGATGCCTGTGAGATCCCCATGATATCCCCAGTTGGCCTTTGGAAAGTACCTGTGGCTAGTATTCTTAGGCCTACACATACCTTGGTATCCACTGGGATGGGTTCCCCTGTGCTAGTTCTGTGTGTGAGGTGTGGCCGGCACAGCTCAACAATTTACTATAGCAGGTCCCTGTCCACCCTGTAGCACTCCATTATCTCCAGTTCATGTAGCCCCTGATAGGCTACCCTGAGTCTTTAAACTCTTCTCCTTCTCCTCACTGTGGGTTGGTCGACAACGTTCTCATCCTCACCGCCCTCAGCCTCTTCCACATGTTGATGTATGACAGCTGCTGCAGCCCCTATCATTTTGTTGCTTTTGTTTGGTAAACTTTTCCCACTTGTGTACACTGGTGGTATAGATTATGTGGGAAAAAACAGAGGGTAAGGTGTTTGCATAGTTTATAGTGATGTGCTGGGCTGGGCTGTTCTGCTGCCTGTGTAATTACTGATTCTGATACATTTCACCTGCCAGCTATGCTAGTTCTCCTTGATTACCTTCCTACTGCTGTTTTCCCTTCCTATTGCCTTCCTGTTTAAGCCCGGGTGTGCGCCATGCCATGCAAACACAGTGCTCAGATGTGCACAGAGCTGCTATTTCCTGGTTTCATTTTTTTCCCTTTAAAACTAGCTTAGTTAATGTAAAGAGTGCTAGGCAGTCTCAGACACACACCCTTGCTTAGCTCTGCTAAGCTAAGGGAAAACCCAAGCCACAGGGCTCCAGTAAGCTTACAGTATGCCTGACACACCTCCCTATGATGTCAGCTAACTCTTATGCTTGCACCATAGTATTCCTGCACTTACACAGTTGGGTTCTGTCTAGCATTGAGGGGAAATCTGGGATTCAGTATCATTCCCCTCATTTGCATAGGATTGCCTGCTAAATGCATAGTTACAGGTCCCACACTGAGCTTTCCCCCTTAGCAACCACTATTCACTGGCCATGTTGTCTTCTGCCTGCCATTGAGTATAAAGGCAAAATAGTGATTTTGGATACAATGCATATTTCATTTTTTTTTTTCCGGCCCGATCCCATTTGCACGTCGCTGCCCTATGCTTAAAAGTTGATTTTGGATACAATGCTTATTTCGTTTTTTTTTTTCCGGCCCAATCCCATTTGCACGTTGCTGACCTATGCTTAAAAGTTGTTTTTTTTATTTTGGCAACTGTTTTCCATGCCAATGGCCATATAGTTGGCCATTGCCATGCTTTACACATACTATACACCATTTATTTGGATCTGTCATGGTTCCGTTTTTGTAGTTTGAGAAATGTACTCGGTTACTAACTGAGTACATTTCTATACAATACACTTGTCCTGCACTGATGGCTGACAGCTTCCTGGATCCCAAATTCACCTCATTTGCATGTTTTTTCACCTGCAAATGGGGTAATTTGCATACAGGAGCTGTGTCCATGCAGGAATAGTGCAAGAGCGCTCGTGCACGTCCCTGGACCTTATTCCTGGATTGCTCGGTGGCCATATCACCTCCAGCAGCTCCTGCACTATTCCTGCATGCCATGCAGAGCCTGCTGAATTCAGGGGAACCCCAGGATTCAGCAAGCACTGCATGGTGTACAGGAATAGTGCAGGAGCTGCTGGAGGCAATATGGCCACTGAGAGATCCAGGAACAAGCTCCCGGGACATGAATGAGCGCTCCTGCACTATTCCTGCATGGACACAGCTTCTATATACAAATTACCCCATTTGCAGGTGAAAACCATGCAAATGAGGGGAATTTGTGATCCAGGAAGCTGGCAGCAGGCAGTGCAGGACTAGTGTAATCTGTAGAAATGTACTTGGTTAGTAACCAAGTACATTTCTGCAAACTACAAAACGGAGCCATGACAGCTCCAAATAAAGGGTGTATATAAGGTGTAAAGCTTGCCAATGGCCAAATATATGGCCAGTGGCATGGAAAACAGTTGCTAAAATAAAAAATAACATTTATTTTTTTTGGCCGATTTCGTCCGTTTACACGTAGGGCAGTGGTGTGCAAATGGGATCAGCACAAAAATACAAAACAAAAAAACTTGAAAAAAGCATTCTATCCAAAATCACAATTTTGCAATTATACTCAATGGCAGGCAGAAGACAACATGGCCAGTGAATAGTGATTGCTAAGGGGGAAGGCTCAGGGTCAGACTTGTAACTAGGCATTAGCAGGCAATCTTATGCAAATGAGGGGGATGATACTGAATCCCAGATTCCCCCTCATGGCTAGCCTGCACCCAACTGTGTAGGTGCAGGAAGACCATCTTGCAAGCCTAAGAACTAGCTGACATCATAAAGGGGTGTGTCGGGCATACTGTAAGCTTATTGAAGCCATGTGGCTCAGGTTTACCCTTATCTTAGCAGAGCTAAGCAAGGGTGTGTGTCTGAAGCTGTCAAGCACTCTTTACATTGCCTAAGCGGATGTGCATGCCGTGCACTGTGCTTTAAAGGAAAAAAAAAGTAAACCAGGAAATAGCTGCTCCATGCACATCTGAACACTGTGTTTCTGTGGCGCACCCCTGGGCTTAAACAGGAAGGCGATGGGAAGGGAAAACAGCAGTAGGAAGGTAATCAAGGAGAACTAGAATAGCTGGCAGGTGAAATGTATCAGAATCAGTGCATTACACAGGCAGCAGACCAGTCCAGCACACTACTATAAACTATGCAAATTCCTTCCCCTCTGTTTTTTCCCACAAATTCTACACCACTGATGTACACAAGTGGGGAAATTTTACCAAACAAAAGCAACAAAATGGTATTGACATTGACACCCTGCACATCTACACTGTCACCCCAGGGGAATATAGTGTCATTCAGTCTGGGACTGTAGGAGTGACACAATGCAATGCCCTGCTACAGCTGGCCTGCATCACTACCAAAAGACCTGCAGTCCTCTGCCAAAGGCCTGTGTCTCACCCATACTGCCAATGTATGTTATGTCATTGACTCCCATATAACAACATCACACAGTCCACAGAACCCAAATGCAAGGCCATGTCGACAAATCCCAGTAACATGTCCACCATGTCCTACTGCATGAACTGTGGAACAACACCAAACTACTGCAGGGATGAAGTGATAACTATTGGGAACTTATCAGATCATGTTTGCATAATGTTTGGAAAAGGATAGAATAATGGGGGGTATGAGCATGGGCGGCATGGAGTGTGTGAAGTCTGAAACTCGGCCATGTGGACGTACTATCCCTGCCTGCAAACACAGGAATGGGTGACTACAAACCTGCTCGTAAACCACAATGTGAAGGGGTAATGTCCAGAAATATGACCCCAACCTCTGGATAACCTGTGTAAATCTGTACAGCTGTGAGGTTTGGCCACAGCAGAACATGGCCATACTGTCACGTTGATGGATGTACAAGCATGGGATCCTCAGCCACTCCTCTATCAAGGTGCTGAACCATTTACACAGACCCATCAGCAAGTGTCTGCAACTTCCCCTCAAAAACAGCATGATTGTGCAAGAATATGTAGGCTGCAGACCACAATACTGGGCACAGCTGCATTCACCCTGTGTACCCCAGGAAATTACTGCAAGCAAATATGTATACCTGACAGTAATTGATGACATAAAACATCACAGTGTAAAACAGTACATATGTGTGAATATCTCTGCTAACATCAAGACCATGTAGCAGACACAATTACTTACAGTAACTCACTATCCTTTGCCCATTTTGACCTCATATTGTCAACCGATCTACAGGTATCCCACAAAAACAGGTTGCTAACTGTAGGTGTAGAACACAAAAGCCTGCACTGGAGTGCAACCTGCATGGAATGGAGTCACATATTCAATACAGAAGGTGATACTGGGCATGCTCCCACACTTAGAAAAATGAAGCCCATGTCTGACAACAAAATACTGAAAACTCATACTGGGTATGCTCCCACACTTACAGAAATGAAGCCCATATCTGGCAACAACAGTGGACTATACGTATGTGATGTTCGTGCACACACTGCTCATTGCACACCAGTCATGCTTTGCACACACATTGAATAGGAATACACACATATATCCAAGGACAACACACTATAATAGGCCAAAATTACACATACATAGATGTGTGGAAGAGAGTGACACCGTGACAAAGAACCTCCCATCATGAGGCCTGTCCCATCCAGCACACATCCAATTGGCTAAAACCACATGATGTGCCAATGTCAATCACTGAATATTTTTACCTCTGGTATCCCTCAGTACTATAGTGTCTGTGGTGCTTGTGATAACTGTGTAACATGACTGTACAAGTCAGTATTCATCTAGTAGTTGTATGCACGTACCTATGAAATATAAACCTGTGTGTGCCTGAGTGTTGTGTGTCTGCTTCCAGATGAATGGGTTGTGGCCCATGCACTCACACTGCATTCCCCATTGCACTACTATGGCAAGCCTGCTGATGTCTTCACCTTGAAATGCACCTTTGGTGAAGGAGTATCCATCCGAGCTCTGTGCCATGTGCTATAACTGCATAATGTTATAGTGTGATGTACTAGTTAGGTAGGAGTTCTAATCTCAGACATGGCAACTGTGTGTGTATGTGTCGGGATCAATGCCTTTGTGGCCATTTACATTCACTGCTCCCCATTGCCCTACTTTGGCAAGCCTGCTGATGTCATTCACCTTGAAATACACCTTTGGGGATGGAGTAGTCCTATAAGCTCTGTGGTTCATGCTATAACTGCGTAATGCTGTAATGTGATGTACTAGTTAGATAGGGGTTCTCTTCCCAGACATGGCACCTATAGAGCTTTGTGTGTGTGGGTTTGTTTGTCTGTGTAGGGATCAATGCTTTTCAGGCCATTCACACTCACTACAATTTCCATTGCCCTACTTTGGCAGGGCTGCTGATGTCATTCACTTTGAAATGCCCCTTTGGGGAAGGAGTAGTCCAGTAAGCTCCATGGCCTGTCCTATAACTGCATAATGCTGTAGTGTGGTATACTAGTTAGGGAGGGGTTCTAATCCCAGACATGGAAACTGTAGAACTTTGTGTGTGTTTTTTTTCTGCAGGGATCAATGCTTTTGAGGCCATTCACACTCACTACAATTTCCATTGCCCTACTTTGGCAGGGCTGCTGATGTCATTCCCTTTGAAATACACCTTTGGAGAAAGAGTAGCCCAGTAAGCTCTGCGGCATGTACTGTAACTGTGTAATGGTCTAGTGTAATGTACAAGTTAGATAGGAGTTCTAATTCCAGACATGGCAACTGTAAATGTGTGTGTGTGTGTGTGTGTGTGTGTGTGTGTGTGTGTGTGTGTGTGTGTGTGTGTGTGTGTGTGTGTAGGGATCAATGTTTTTGTTGCCATTCACAGTCACTATGCGCTCCTAAAAATGGAGATCATTGATATCTGTGCAGTAACAGAGACTTGATCCAAGGCTCCAGAGAGCATATCTGCAATACCAGGTACAACTCTCACCACACCTGTCGGCCACCAAACCAGGACCAAAACACTAAAGGTGGAGGAGTTTCCATATTCACAAAGGATGTTCACTCCACCAGCCTACTTGCCCAACAAAATGCATCTGAAATACCCCCGGTGCAACTACCACTAGGTAAGACTGCAATCTAAATTGTATAGCTTGCTACAGATCCCCCACCATGCTGCAAGATTCCCACTACACCTTTCTAAACATACTGGGAAATATTATGATACAACCAGACAGCCTAATACTGGGTGACTTACATTACCATGCCATTAACTGCCGAAACTACTTGTGTACCAACATGTGTGCCCAACAGTTCTTGGAAGTCATCATTCCCACTGCCCTGGATCAAGTAACCCACAGTCCCACCATGGGGTCAAATATCCTAGACTTGGTCATTACAAACATGGGAAATCAATGCTCCACACCTATTTTCACCCCATCGGTAGTCAGGTCTGCCCATAAGCTAATCACCCTTACCATCCACATTCCTCCCCCACAGCCCAGTAAGGAAACCTCTGTAACACACATCTCCAAAGCCAACATCATGCTACACATGTCAGATGTAACAAACATCAAGACACCCATGCAGATGGGAAATAATAGGATGACTACTGAATCTTACACTACGACACTGTATGAGCACATCCATTCGTGCATGAATCGTGCCATCCAATATAGAACCAAGGCGCTCCCCACCAAGAAAAGGAAGCCAATGTGGTGGCCCCCTGCCATAAACATACTGTACAACAAAAGGAAGAAACTGTTGCAGAAATGAGTGAATATCCAGGATGCAAAATACTCCCTTACCAGCCTCAGTAAGAAGCTGAGATCCCTCATAACATCCTCCAAAGCTAGTTATGAACATAATATAGCCAAAGATGCCAAAGACAACTGCAAGCCATTCCATAGCTATGTCAGGAATCTAAGTGGCAATGCTCAGATCTGCTCTGAACTACAACAGGATGGTATTAAATATACTTCTCCCAAGGATATTGCCAATATCCTGGCAGATCGATTCAGTGCCAACTGTACCCCCCTCCCACCCCCGGAAGGACCCATCTCAACACTGAAAGATTGCCAAATTCCAGTAATAACAGCCACACAGGTAAAAACTACACTTTTCAGAGCTAAGAAAACAACATCCATGGGACCAGACAACATGCCAGGCTATGTACTACATGAACTACAAAATGAACTGGCACCTCACCTACGTGCCATGTCTAATCCTAGCCACACCTCAGGCTTCATTCCCACTGTGTGGTGCACAGCTACAGTTATCCCAGTCCACAAGGGAGTATCCACCTTGGATCCTGAGAACTACAGCCCCAGCAGTATGACATGCCTGATCTGCAAAGCCATGGATGTATTATCATGGAACATATAAACAAAGACATTGGCAACCTGCAAACACTGGACCCCACCCAGGTTGGGTTTGTGAAGGACTGATCGTGTCTCCTGAACCAGATTGACATCTTTGAATCAGTCTCCAGGGCTGTGGACGAGGGTATGGTGGTTCACACAGCCTATCTGTACCTTGCCAAGGCTTTGGACACCATCCCCCAGTCTGGAATCATAGATAAATGTACCAGGCTAGCCATTAATCCCTACATCACCTGATCAGTTGCCAACTGCTGTACTGACAGAACCCACACTGTAAAAGTAGGTGACACCAACTCCAGCCCCAGACAAGTGACAGTTGATGTACCTCAGGGTTCAGTCCTAGGACTGCTCTTGTTTGGCATCTACTGCTCTGAAGTACAGGCCAACACTAAGGGACTCTGGCTAAGAAAGGTTGCAGATGACTGCATACTGGAGCCAATATTGAATCTCCACATGATGTGGATATTCTACAGAAGGGCCTTACAGAAAGGGATGCTTGGTGCCTGAGCCATGGTCTCAAGCTCAATGCCAAGAAATGTATAGTTATCCCTTTGGGAAGAGACATGTACCTGTGAAGTACCACATAGGTGGAAGTACACTAAACACCTAAAGTGTGATAAGATATGAGACATAGGGACACAGGTGGACAGTGTTCTCACATTTGATAACCACATTGCCACAACCGTCAGGAAATCCACCTATGTGGCACACCTCATCACTAAGGGCTTTACATCCAGGAAAAAGGAGGCCATTGTCCCACTGTAGTCATCTCTCAGTAGACCCAGTACAATGGCCCGTTAGGTATGTACCTCACAAGACATCTGCAACAACTAGAAAGGCTGCAGACATACCTCACTAAAAGAATCACAGGCCTAAACCAGATGCCCTAGGCTGACCATCTGAAAATCATCCAGCTATACTCTGTCACATATTGTGTACTCAGAGGTGATCTCTGCTTAATATACAATGCCATGTCAAACCCAGAGCTGTTGGACATGCTACACTTAAAGAAATACAAATCCCTCACAGCCACAGGCTCCAGGCATCCAAACATTGTATTACAATGAACAATACATGCTGGAGGGATGTCTTACTGACCCAGAGACTCCCCAGACTCTGGAATAGACTGCCCATACATGTCAAGAAGAGTGCCTCTTTGGACCTCTTCAAAAGGAACCTTGACAATTGAATGGGAGATAGGAAATTGAACCTGGAGATCATGTCAGTCATCCTGCTAGACAGGGGGTCCAGGGAAGTAAATATTGTGGGAAGAAATAGCCAGGGAATTGTCATGGCTAGGCATGTATAGGCCCAAGGCCTATGGCCTAGTACCAACTTATGAACCTATGACCTACAATTTACATTGCCCAACCTTGGCAAGCCTGCTGATGTCATTCACTTTGAAATACACCTTTTCTGGAAGGACTTGCCCAATAAACTCCATGGCACTTACTATAACTGCATACTTCTGTATTGTGATGTACTAGTTAGGTAGGAGTTCTAATCCCAGACATGGAAACTGTAAAGCTTTGTGTGTCTGCGTTTGTTTGTCTCTGTAGGGATCAATGCTTTTGAGGTGATTTACAGTCACTACAACTTCCATTGCCCTACTTTGTCAAGCCTGCTGATGACATTCACTTTGAAATACACCTTTGGGGTATGAGTAGCCCAGTAAGCTCCATGGCACGTACATTAACTGCATAATGCTGTAGTGTGATGTACTAGTTAGGTAGGAGTTCTAATCCCAGACATGGCAATTGTAAAACTTTGTGTGTGTGTTTGTTTGTCTGTGTAGGGATCAATGCTTTTGAGGCAATTCACAGCCACTTCAACTTCCATTGCCCTACTTTGCAAGCCTGCTGATGTCATTCAGTTTGAAATGTACCTTTGGGGAAAGAGTAGCCCAGTTAGCTCTGTGGTGCATGCTATAACTACGTAATACTGTAGTGTGATGTACTAGTTGTGTGTGTGTGTGTGGATGTTTGTTTGTTATAAGTACCCTGTGGGGAGATAGCTGTGAGTGTGTAATAACTGGACTCATTGGGGAGTGGGTTTTGCAAATTTCTTATTTGGTGGGCCTATTATATGTCACAATGTCCACCTTACAAGGATAACAGATGTCAAACAGCAGAGAGGCTGGGGTAGACAATCCATACCCCTACATATGACATCATGGCTTGGGGAACAATATAGGCAGCCATTGTATTACCCAGAGCACACTCTCCACCCATGTCTCATGCACAAACACACTTGGCTAGGCAACAACCACTATGTTGGTAGTTCCCTACATATTGCCCACAGATAGTAACCATGGTGTGATTGCAGTGGACGACAGAGGACATGGCACCCTGTCCCATCCCTACAATAGGCAAATCATTGCATACAGTGCTCCTTTGCTATGTTCTCCACTGGACACCTGCAACAACTGTAGTGCCAGCAAATGTAACCAGCAAAAGACATACCATGCCTTGTACTCATGCCGTGTATGGACAGATGCCACTGACACCAGTGGATACCTGTATCATGTTGTCAATGTAGGTGCAGGGTCAACCTGGTTTCCATTGCCAGTTCTCATTACATGAGGTCAGGAATGGCACATCTGATGATAACAATCTGTCTATGCAACATGCCCCAGACACCCCAGGTACATTTCCACATGTCACAGAACATGTGTGTGGGATGTGTGCACATCCCAGACACCATCCATGTTATGGAATATAGAATACATACATGGCAAGCATTGCACAGCACTGGTCAGCCACAACAGTAACCCAGTTGAGTGGATGGTGAATACAATACCCACCTGTGTGGGCCAATCCTGACACTACACCCCTGAGCCACACTGCAGACCATTTTCATGTGACCTGATGCCAACGTATACCCTTTATCTAGCCTTGTACAGCCTTCTGGCACAGTCAACCACTACACACCTGTGAAGCAATGCACCCATGCACGTCAGTACTGGCAAACCTGTGTGTGTGTGTGTGTGTGTGTGTGTGTGTGTGTGTGTGTGTGTGTGTGTGTGTGTGTGTGTGTGTGTGTGTGTATGTGTGTGTGAGGAGTATAATGATTTGGACACCATTCACACTCACTACATGTCCCATTGGCCTACTGAAGCATGCCTTCTGATGTCAGACACCTTGAAATGCCTTTTGCCCATATATGAGCCTGATAACCTCTGTGGTGCATGTGATATCTGTGTATTACTGTATTGTGGCAAACTAGTTAGTTAGGAAGTCTAATTCTGACCCTGCCAACTGTGATGATATGTGTGAGTCCCTGAGAGAGTGTGGTTGTGTTGACCTTGACACCTGTTTTTGTGGACAGGCACATGTACTACACCTATCTTATCCCTCCTTTATCACAGTTGCTGATGTCATTCACTATCAAATATACCTCTGGACAGCTTCCCACCAGATAAGCTCTGTGGCGCATGCAATAACTGCATAGACATGTAATAGCAGTACATAGTTAAGCAGGGGTTTGAATCCCTGTGCTGGTAAATGTGTGACACAAACATGCTTAGGTTTTACTCTCCCACCCCCTCCCTGTCTTACTTTGTCTCTGTCTGTCTCTCTCACTCCGTCTCTTGGATGTGGAAAAGTATACCTGCTTTGCTTAGGCAGCAGCTTGTGTTCTGTAAGTGATGTTCATGATCAGCTGATGGCTTGTGCATGAATTGCAGTCCCCCACTAGCTGATTGCATGTGGAACAGCTGTGGTAACATTCCCATAGCCAATTGCATGGAAACACACTCCTATAACTAGGAACATCATGTTGGTGTTGGCCCTTTTCATTCACTGTGAGCAGGACTTCAGGTCAGTGTTTGGCAAACAGTATCACATATTCTAGTGGGATATATCTCTAACAACATACACTGTGGAGACAGGCCAACAAACAGGAGGGGGATGTTCCAGACATGACTACAGAATATAAGCTTTGCTCTTTTGAATTTGGAGTAATGTTGGTTTAACAGGGTTTGTGTGGATATGGCTGGTCTACATGATTTAATACCTGTCATGTCAGTGTTATTTGTTTGAGGAAACTCCCACCTGTGGGGTATCTGCAGACTGGGCAGTATTTGGAGTCTTATGTGTCTTGTGTTACTCACAGATTACCTATCTGAGAACTGCAGAAGCATAGTCTGAGGATTGCAGTCAGTACATGGTGACAGCCATGAGAGTTACTGAGTTCATATCTCTCATAGGACATATGTCACAACAAACCGTTACAAAAGTAAATGTATGAGGTTATCACAGCAACATATCAAAATTGGCCATGTGTTTGTGCCTCCACCCACAACTCTGTCAACCTTTGTACATATGTCATACAGTAAGAGGTGCATATGTTCTGTACACCATTATTTATTGACACCATACCTGATAACAAGACAGTGAGATATCAGATTGCTAGACATGTTATGTATAGTAGGGGTTATATTTGAGTACATAACCTGGGCATTCTGTGATAGTGTGTACAGTAGTGAGGTCTGTGTACTTATGGTGATTGTCGACAGTGTGTGCATTGCAAATATGTACCTTGGCCTGTGTACAGACTGTAGTAGATGTCATTGTTCTTGGTTCTGTTCTATCTGATGTTACATTGTGCTCCAGTGTATGGTACCCTATCAGCTTACATGTTTGTAGGGCCAAACACACACATGTCCCATACCACAGACAGGCATCGGACCACACTGAGTAGTGGCCCAGTATATGTAGGATTAGTGTGTGAGTGGCACATATGAGGATAGTGTTGATCAGACAGTCCATATACTGTAATATCAAGTTCACTTACCATATGTGGCTGTGGCTGTGTTCACATTGGTTGTGGGTATGCACTTTCACACAGGTGTCTGTTACTCTGTGCTGTGACATACCTGTAGAGCCTGCAATACTTGCAGGTACATGTGTATTCCCCCATAAGAAATGTAGGTCAGTGTTGTGGCAGTCTGCATGTAGTTTGCACAGTGCTTTGTTACATGCCTAGCAGCTTAGTGTAGTTACCTAGTGTGATGTTATGTCCAGATATTTGTCATATGTATTGCTTCCGGGCCACCATAACTGCCGTGTATTTCTGACAAAGTGGTGGGATGCTGTACCGATGTATGTCACTGACTAGTGGGTAGTATGTGGCCATGTGACCTCTGCACCACTAGTTATTATGTCAGAACTGACAGGAGTGTGTGAATGCATAAACTATGTGGGCATATGTATTACAGTATTTACGTGATATACCCATTTACATGGTTGTTAACATCAACACTGTCAGGCTTGGTCCACATGTATTGCACTAAGGGGTTCTGTGTATACTTCTGGACTGACCAGAGTGTGTCAGACTGTCCACATTTATTGGTCATATATCTGCTGTATTCCACAGGACCCTTACTGTGATATCAGTGGTACTGAGCTCTGAAGACCTTAGGATGTATGTCAGTAACTGATGGCGTACATGTCAATAGCAGATGTGACCTCCCACATACAACACTTCTGTTAAGAAAGAAAGACATTTCTGTTGCAGTAGCAACAGTCTACATATATACATCCAATATGTACATGACATCCCCTTGCACTAAGAGGTTGAGACTATTGGTGCTGAAGTATGACTTCCCTCTGGACATATATTAAACATATAAATAAATAAATAAATATATATATATATATATATATATATATATATATATATATATATATATATAGATATATACACATATACATATCTACATACATATATGGATATATATGTGCATATACATATACATACACACACCCACACACACACACACATATATATATATACATATATATATATATATATATATATATATGTATATACATATATACATATGCATATACACATCTATATATGTCTACACACACACACATATATATATATATATATATATATATATATATATATATATATATATATATATAGTTATATAATAGACCCCATGATATTGGTATTACTTATTTAAAACTATATCTCACTGGACATACTAATTTTTCACAGAATAAAATTGATTCTATTTGTACATTAACATCATTAGTACTCACTAATAATTATTTTTATTTCACTGATAAGATTTTCATCAGACTAAAGGTGTTGCCATGGGAGCCAAATTAGCCCCAGCCTTTGCTAATTTGGTGTTGGCATGGTGGGAAATTAACACTTTGACATCTTTGTCTGGCTTCAGTCAAGTATATTTATACAGGAGGTATACTGATGATTTGTTTTTTGTCTGGAAGGGAGGTAAATCAGATCTCTTGAACTTTTTTAATGATTTATATGATACCATTTCATTCCTTAAGTTCAAAATTTCAGCTTGCAGCAATTCTGTAAATTTTTTAGATGTGCAAGTATCTATTAATACTAACCAGTTGTCATGGATGTCTTCTATTTACAGGAAAAGTACTTTCAGGAACAATTATTTACATTACTCCAGTATTCACCCTATGTTTATAAAGAGAAATATGGCTAGGGGACAATACATCAGATTATCCAGAATCATTTTTGATGATTCGGTTTTTGTACAAGAGTGTCATTTATTCACCACCTTTTTAGTAGAAAGGGGTTACCCTATTTATGTATTACTGTCTATTTTCAATGAAATTAATATTTTGAGACATACTAGATTTCCACCTATTATTTTAAAATGTTTTACACATAAGAGTAAAAATGTTCATAGTTGCTCAGTCAATAACACTACGCTTAATCCTGATCTTCCACCACTAGCTTTTAATGAACACACTAAGACACTCACTAAAGAGATAACATAGATTTACCTAATTTCCCATTCTTATTTGTAGAGATGCTTCTGCTATCAAAAATGTGTTCTTTAACAATTGGGATATCCTGATCTCCAGCCAGGAGATTAACCTAAAATTAGGTGCTTGTCCTATTTTTACGCATAAGAAAATTACGTCTCTATGTTTACTGTTTGAGAATAGAGATACACCTTTGTTGCTGTCTCCTCTTGTTATACAATCTAGGATAGGCATGTTTTCCTGTGGGAAATGTATTGTTTGTAAATGGATCTTTACAGGTGATTCGTACTTGTTTCTTCATAATGATTCTTCATAATAATTTTACAGTTCATTCCCAGCATTATTATGACTGCAATTCTATTTTTGTTGTATATGCTGCTGTATGCTCAACTTGCTTTTCATTTTATATTGGTAAGGCTATTCGTAAACTTTCTAAAAGAATTAAGGAGCATGCTGCTGCTATTAGAAATACTGATCTCAGTAATGCATTAGCCAAACATAGTCTTGCCTGTACTGCTTTCTCACAGTTTAAATTCTTTGTTTTAGATCAGGTACCTGTTTTCTTTGGAGACAAAAACACTCTTTTAGAAGTTAAAGAATTAAAATGGCAACTTTTTGTAAATGCAGAAGCACCCCCAGCATTAAACAAGAACTTGCATATTAGATGTGCCTTGAAATGGCATCTATAATTCTTATTTTTTATATGAATTCTCTGTATTGTTCTATATTCATGAGTCCTATTCTCTGTATTGTTCCATATTCATGAGTCCTATTGCATATTTACCTCATTCTGTACTATACTGTAATATTTATTATGTAAAATTTTATTTGCTGTACAAGAGTCTTTCTGCATATTCATCTGACACTATACTATAATATTTATTATGCAGAAGTTCACATAATATACTATACATTGGTTGATCATTTCATGATGTCACTTCTAATAATACTGTCAGCTATATATACTGACATTTTGAATGGAAGTCCAGCATATTAAACTGGATGAAAGTGCTTAATATTGGCTCTCTGACTGCATTTTTTCTTATTTTGTTTCCTTAAAAGTGCTGCATTTTTACAGTAGAGAAGTTGTTGTATGTATATTTACTCTACTCTTCATGATTTTACAGAGTTTTATTTTAGTATATATGTATATATATATATATATATATATATATATATATATATATATATACACACACACACACACACACACACATATAGTTATGGATATCTACATATATGTATATATATATATATATATATATATATATATATATATATATTTACATATATATATATATATATATATATATATATATATATATGTATATATATATATATATATATATATATATATATATATATACACACACACACACACATATATATATATATATATATATATATATATATATATATATATATATATATATATATATATATATATGCAGAGAGATCTATATATGACCATATATATGATGCAATATACAGATGTATATAAATACACATATATGAATATATATGTGTATGTACATGTATACATATATCTACAAATGTATATATATATATATATATATATATATATATATATATATATATATATATATATATATATATCCATATCCTGTCATGTGTAAACCTTACTGTTGTGTATACCATCCCAGATGTATCACACCATATTTATCTGCTATGTGTATATTTAGATATAACAATATATGTGATGCAACAGTAATATCACTAACAAGTACTACACAATTGTAGAATTCCCAGCAATTGTTCAATACTATTCAATATGTGTACTGACAGATATATTGGAAAACCAACAACTGTCTTCACAGCTGTCATGGTGTAGTGCTTAACTGCTGTGACTATAATGTACAGGGTCCTGGGTTCAAGACCTGCAAGGGATGTTTATTTGGTTGCTGGGAAGAACTAGGGCTGTTGGATACAGAGGAGTTAAGGCAGTTTTGAGCAGGTTTGCAAGAAGCTAAGTGATGCTATCATATGGTTAAACATACGGGCACTTACACTGAGTAGGCTTTGCTTACCAGTGCTCAAATGTGCTTAGCTGTTATACTGCAGCAGTGCTGACACCTGCTAAGCATGGCTCAGCCCTGGTAATCAGTGCTCACATTCCAGTCTGATAACATAGCAGGGTAATGACATCTGTAATAAGTGTATGTAATGTCATGTACATAACATGCATCTATGTGCTGTCATTACAGTAGCAAGGGGTGTGAGTCTACTGTCTGGGACATTTGAGTATATATGGCTTGTACAACACTCTTATCTGTGTGAATGTGTTACATACATGGGTAGTATCCCAGGTTAAGTGCAGTCATACTGGCATGTGGTGTATCATTATGTTACTACTGTTGACAGTGCTTTCCCAAGTAAGAGTAGATAATTGTAGTACTGGAAACAAACACCCCTGCATGTAAAGATGGACTCTGAGTCCTCACTGTCATGTTCCTGGTGTGTGAGCTGTGTCTCATTAAATATTTCCTACTGGATAATGATCTGAAATGTGGAAAATAACTGTAGACTACTGTGTGTATAGCACATATCAGTGAGGGCTGCTGTCTTGTAGTAATGGCATACCTATCGGTGTCGGATGTCTATCTGTCAACACATTCACCCTAATGCATAGCTAATTGTCTAGCTGATGTCTGTCAGTCCTCTGTACAGATGTGCAGATGTCAGGTATCCATCTTGGATACTTACAGGCAATCTATGCTTGACTGACACTGACATGTTTGTCCAGCTGAGTTATAAATGCCATAGACAGTACTCCACACCTTGTATGCACCACATGCCATGGATACTTCAACTACACTACCACAGTCAACAGAACATGCTTGGGTTCAGGTCTCCAAGACAGACACTAACCATGTTATGTAATACATGTTGCATAAATGTCAAGTGGAGCACCTCACTGGCCCTCTACAAGAGGCACCCAGATAATTGACTGATGCATGTCACTCTCACCCTGAGGATCATCCCAGTGGTGTCTGTTGATAGATGGCCTGCTGGCACATGGTGGGTGTCATGATAACACTGTACACACATCCCCTACACTTCCCATCTCTCCATGGATAATAGCCTGGTAACACCTATGAACACCTACACTGATGCACTCCAGTACTGACACATGTGTACATGTGCATTACAGAGAATATCAGTGTCTGTGTGTTATAGACCTGCACTTGGGAATACCTTGAGGCCCTTCACATTCACCGTACCACCCATTGCCATAGTCAGATGTGGCTGCTGCTGTACCAGACGTTACATATACCTTGGTATGCTCTTCTCCCTAAGGGATACCTGGGTCTTGCAGTACCAGCACAACACTGTTGTACAAATGGCTTGATAAGCATGGGATACCCACTGAGTTCTGGCATGTGTGTGTGTGTATGTGTGCATGTGTGTATATATGTAGGGTACAGCATTCTGAGGCCACATACTCTTATTACAATACACATTGCCACACAGTATTAGGGATAGTGATATTGCTGACCATAGGAGAGGCATGACAATGCATCACCCTACTATGCCTGTGGCATGTATATTAGATGCATATCCCTGTAGCAACACTCTTGGGATAAACAAGGGGTTGTATTGCAGTCCTTGTCAATGTGTGATGGTGGGTATGTCAGAGTGTCATCATGGGTTCCAGCGCATAAAATATCCACAGTGGGGTGTGGGTGCTGGGTATACTGTAATTACACCATTGTACCAACGGTACATGTCCCATGTACCACTGTATGGTGACCAGTGTCACCATCAACCATACAGACAACTGATAACACTATCCAGCCCAGTTATGCATGTGCTGTGTGCAGCCTATCTGTAACACAATGGACACACTGACAAGGTAGTTAGCACTGATAGGCCCAGGTGTCTCAGATGTGTCTGACTGTTATGTGTTTGTCAATGTGTATATGATGGTATGTCACACTATGTATTGTCCATAAACAACCATTACATCCCCACTATCATACTGTACATGCCTGGGGATGTTCTGCATGTAACATGTAACCTGGAACACATCTCATCCTAAAAGCTGTGTGGTGTGTGCAATTAAAGCCACACACATCAGTAGCACTACATACCTAGGTAGGGGTCTAGTCCCACTGTTGCCAAGTATGAGTGTGTGTGTATGTGGAGGGATCTACTTCAGGTTGCAGAACATAAATGTCCCAGGGGTCATCTGTCCAAGAACTGCATGACATATGCTAACATGTCACAGGTATCATCCTGTGGACATACATTCCATCACAACTAGTGTTAGATGTGTAAATGGCCTCTTCCCCACTGTATAGGTGTGCAGTAATACTGGGGTTGGTATATATAGCTGGGTGTGGCTGTTGTGGACACAGGCAACATCATTGCAGTTACTGTTGAATGTATCCCTCTGCGTCGCTGGCTGTAATACTGTACAGTTCATTTTAACAGGTTAGGTAGTTGTCTATCACACTATCTGTGGTTCTACAGCACCTCTCACCCTCCAAAAGGGAGGGGTGTGCCACCGACATCAGCACACATATGTTTACCAAGTTTAGGATTGCACTACATTGGGGAAGGGGACATATACCCTGCCGGTACCATCGTCAATGACATTAAACTAGCAGACGGCTGATTCCACAATGTGTTATTCTGCGTAGTCTGGGTTGGTGGAATTACATAGGCTACAATGGGTTCCTTGCACAGGTACATACATCCATTTGTACAGTATTCTCTGTGTAGTGCATCAACACCAAAGCCTCTGTGTATGTTATACACAAACATGTGGTGTGTACCACCGATTACAACAACCATTGTCACTGTAGAAGGGCTGCTAACAGTAGCCAGCATGCACTAACCTGTATACACCACCTCCAGACCTATCACCCATGTGGCACAGGCAGTAACTGTTATACAGACCTGTGCCATGTTTTCACCTGTACCCAGGATATGGTGTCACCACAGTGCCATACCCCTTTTGAGATATGACAGCAAACCATCCTTCTGCTGACACATGGACATCTACAACACAAATGGATAACATTATGGAGACCACAATCACTCAGTGTTAATAACAGCTATAATGCATCATGGCTGGACAGCTACACTTCCTGACATGTAAGCATTAAACTTTACTGCTGACAACATGTTACACAGCAGTACATTGGTACACTGTAGTACAGTCACAATGTGCATCAGAACCATATTAGCCTGTCCCTGCATCGAAGTTATGGATGACAGGGATGTGGCACAGGTATCATCATATGCACAGGGTGTGTTGTTGGTTTTCCAGAGACCTAGGCTGAGCCATACATTTGGCACCATGTGTGTGAGTGAGGGGTTTTAATTACTGATATGGCCATGGTGATGTGGTCTGTGTAGGTATGGGGTTGCCCTAGGTGTGTTTGTATTGTGTGTGAGTATGCATGCACACAGCACAGTTCTGCCATGTGGCTGCCATATACAGGCATTTGTTAGACAGCTGCAGACCATACCTAGCAGGGAGTGCAGTTCACTGTCTCTGGCCATAGACACGAGAACTGTGATTGCCAGGGGTTCCCTGGGTAAATCCAGGTACAAACCATGATATGGTACTCTCCCCTGATGATGACTTACGTCTGCTAGAACCAGGTCCCTCCTGGGACTGACCAGGGCCACATGCATGTGGCCTGCTGTAGTGTGGTGTGGATAGCACCCCCATTGCAGTGGTAGGGCTGGTGCTGCCACTACAGGAGTGGCTTGGTGTCCTTGCATGTCCACATCGACCTCCAGCTGTTGGTGTTGGTTCCAGTCTTCCATCGATACAACATCTTTATTTTGCAAGTAGCGTCCAAAAGCCCACCAAAATAATACAGGACAACATGCATCCTGTGCATGGACTGTTTAAGCATCTGGCATCGAGCAGGAAATATCGCAGCATCCACTGCAGAACTACAAGATTCATAGGTTCATAGGTTCATAGGTAGGTACTGGGCTATCTGCCAGAAGGCATATATTAGCCCAGCCACATTGTACGGTATTTACAGCTCCTTTGGTTAGTTCCCTAGGCCCTTGATCTAGCAGCTAGTACCCTACACTGATTGGACTTTTGAACTTGGACACTATTCCCAGCGGTCTGGACACACATGTCAATTTTTATTTATTTGTGCAATATATCCTTACATATATTCCAAGTAAGGGCAATATTTATTTATTATATCCATAGTCAGTATTATTTAACTCTCTCAAGTGCAATATTAGACAAATAATTTAGACATTTCAATCTGTAGTGTGTTTTGTATTACTTTAAATAGGGTAGTTAATTTAACTCAGGGTAGGGTATCCTTTTTGCAAAGAAGTTTTGGTAAATGTCTCTGCTCTTTCTTGCATGTATTGGAGTAGTATTGTATTTGTTAGTTTTTGTTTATTCCTTTATGTGTATGTGTTGTTTCACCTTCTTTTGTAATTTCAAGAATTGAACTGATGCACAAAATTTCATTTAGGCTACACTTGTGTAGTTCTAAATGACAATAATGTTTACTTTGACTTTTGATTTTGACCAAACTTGTTTTGACGAGAGGAAGAGCGAGGCAGAGTGAATGGTTATCTAGCCTAGTGAGGTACTTTGGTATATAGTAATGAGTATATTTTCTTTTAACAAGTGACATCACAAATTGGATCAATGTTGATAAACAAGGGTTCTAGAGGTGACAAGAAATATGGTGCCTTAACTAACAAGGAAGGAGGTGAAAAGTAGTATATCTTAGAAACAAAATCCCTTGAGAACAGTGTGTAGTTTCCTGGTAAAATGTAGTGGAAACAAGGCTGTGGGGAAATCAAAGTAATCATAAAAGCCAGCACTAATATAAGCCAAAAGTATGGGACAACAGTAAGAAAGGATGGGGAGGGGGTTCTGGATGCTAGGAAGAAAATGTATCTAGTAAAAATAAAGCCTATTTATCTGTCTGATTAGACAGTTAACAAGTACACATCTGGATTACCGCTTGAAGTTCTAGAGTCCATTCTCTTCAATTCTGAACTGATAGTATTAGAGAAGAACAAGTGTTAGGTCAGCTCATAAAACCATGTAAAGCAACGTTAAAAGAATTTCACATAGTTACCCTTAAAAAAGGACGTGGAGGACAATAACCTCTAATTAAATCACATAATTCAATGTCTGATATAGTGGCTACTTTCAGGTGACACCTGCCAGACAGGGCCATTTTACTATTTCTGCTTAAACTCTACAAACATTAACTGTTTCTGCATACAAAAGTGATTGTTTTTCTTTTAGTGCCTTACCTTTTGCAGCTGGCTCAAACCACTCTGTCCCCCTACCGTACCCCTATTCCTGCCCATCTGCATGTCAATTACATTTATTCTCTCCACAGCTCCTCCCACCACCCCACCAACCAATAGCAGCTACTCCTCTCACTTCATCAACCAATACTAATCAACACTCCTATCCTAACACTCACAAATTAATATACAATCAACCAATTTCCTCAAACTCAAATCTAGTTATTAGCCTTATATTAGCTTACCTACATCTCCTTCCCACACTGTCTACTACTTCAGCTATATTATCCCAAACCTTTAATTCCTACTTACACCTTTTACTTCATCCCCATGTTATTTCTTCATACTGTTAAAACACAAGAAGAACGCCACCTCCCAGTCTAGTAAAGGCTAGGCTCTAGTCATAGGTTCTAGGGTTATTAATTCCAAAAGAAAGACAAACTAAAGTAACGCTTTTATTTGTGCCAAAAAAGAGTTTTTTCGTAGTATCACCACAGCTTCTTCAGAGTAAAACCACTTTTGAAAAACGCCAATTAAATACACAAAAAGGTGCATGACGTGGTTAAGTAAAATCGTACATTTAAAGAACCACTGTACCAAAACCATGTACTGTGCACACACAAGCTGCTATCATAATGCTATTTTCATAATAAAATCATTTAAAAATGCCCTCTGTTAAAAATATATGTGTAAGATACTGTTCTTAATAAAAACATGTCACTACAATAAACAAGAAGGGACATAGCTTTCTATAAAGAATGTAACAATCTTGAAAGCATGTTTACAAGTAGAGACTACCCATTAGATCTGTTTTTAGAACTTCTGAGTGAAGTTGACAACAAACGATTGAATGGGTTGTATGTTCCTCTTCTTAAAAAGAGAACTACAGAAGTGGATGTTCCTTTAACTGTCACTGAAATAGGAGAGGTGGTCACTATAACAGAGAATAGTAACAGCAGTAGTGACTTTAAGAGAGTCGACTCCATGAAAATCAGCTTTATTTCTACATTCAGTAGTAATTCTTTGGAAATTCAATTGATTTTATTGAAAAACTGGCATTTCATCCTTAACAATGAAGAACTGTCTGAAAAATTAGGTGATAGACCTAAATTTGTATATAAAAGAGGGAGTAACCTAAAATCTATTCTTGAAAGCAACAATAGGCCTAACAATAACACTAAACTTAAGGGGTGTATGCAGTGTGGTCTTTGTAAATATTGTCAATACATTAAAAATTGTAGTACTTTCCAGATAGGTGGCAACAGGCACTACATTAACTGCAAACTCAATTGCATTTCTAAGTCTATAGTTTACCTGGCATTATGTAATTGCTGCGAAGCATATTATGTAGGTAAAACTGACCGTAGATTACGCAACAGGGTATATGAGCATTTGTATGCAATAAGAGCGAAAAAATGCGAAAATGCCCTGGCAAAACACTGTGAAAAACATGAGGGACATAGTTTTAGTTTTATGGCCATTGATTCAGTACCACAAACTTTGAGGGGAGGACCTACCAATATTCTTTTAGAGGTCCGTGAGTTGAAATGGCAGCTTCGCTTGAAATCCTTTTGTTTTCCAGGATTAAATGAAAGTTGTAATATTTCATGTGTATTAAAAATGAGGAATTATTTGAGACACAAACATAATAAGGGTCCATTGCTATAACACTTTAATCTTAGTTCTTGTTCACCTTGTGTCGAGGTTTATGAATTTTGCTATATGTCATAATTTTTAACACATATATTTATTTATATATTACTTATTTGGTTTGGCTTCTTGTAAATTAACATATTAGTCAAGGTATCTTAGCCTGCACCTAGGATAAAACACTTTGGTTTGTTAGTTAATGAATTTTGTATCAGACAATTGTCTGACTTTCTACTAGATATTTTTGGGCACTATAAATATTTGTATATATTTAACTAACTTCTTGTTTATTGTAGTGACATGTTTTTATTAAGAACAGTATCTTGCACATATATTTTTAACAGAGGGCATTTTTAAATGATTTTATTATGAAAATAGTATTATGATAGAAGCTTGTGTGTGCACAGTACGTGGTTTTGGTACAGTGGTTCTTTAAATGTACGATTTTACTTAACCATGTCATGCACCTTTTTGTGTATTTAATTGGCGTTTTTTTCAAAAAATGGTTTTACTCTGAAGAAGCTGTGGTGATACTACGGAGAAAATGCTCTTTTTTTTTGGCACAAATAAAAGCGTTACTTTGAGTACGTCTTTTGGACTTATTACCTTAATAACTTGCAGAACCTATGACTAGAGCCTAGCCTTTACTAGACTGGGAGGTGGCGTTCTTCTTATTTCTTCATACAACTATCTGTCTTCTCTTCCACATTAACCTTTCTCTATGTCTCTTATCTCAACTAACATCCTTTACTTCTATGTCTCAAATCCTAAAACACAACTCCTTACATGTAATGCAATTCTCACCCCTCCCCAGCTACTCTAACATACCCCCTAGCCTCTACGCACTTGACATATGTCTGTATATCAAACTAAAACTGCTCCCTACCCATAAACATACTAAATCATGTCTCCATCTCCAGTCACTCAAAAAGACATCTCCTACCTCTTTGCTACCTGTCCATCTGATCTAACCTAACTCTTTCTGGAGATATCTATCCTAATTCAGGCCCTACTCCTATAAATACTAACCCTCACAACTCACATAAATCACTAAATATCACTACAGCCAATCTTCAAAGTATGAGAAACAAAACACCAGAACTCCATGCTTTGCTGTCCCATAATAAACCAGACATACTTGCTGCAATTTTAACCTGGCTGAAACTATACATAAAGGATTCAGAATTCCTTCCTGTAGGTTATGCCTGCCTATTGGCTGACAGACCCCACAAAAAAAGGAGAAGGCATTGTTATAATTTTCCCCAATACTCTCACCATGTGCCCAAACACTAAACCTATTCCTTAATTTGCAACTGCCGAACTCATATCATTTTTCAGACTCAACAATTCTAAGTCTCTCTGTATAACCACCATATACATCCCCCAGGAAACAATATTCTCCTTTTAGAAGCTATCCTCATTTGGATATCAGGCAATATTAATAATGAAACAATCATCCTAGGGAATGCAAATATAAACTGGTTAGACTTCTCCGACCATTCTCCATCATCTAATAGCAACTTGTACAACTTTACACAAATGATTACAGATATAACTCGACACAACAAAAACAAAAACAGCAGCTCAACTCTAGACTGGATACTAGTCTCTGACCCCAGTAAAGAGTCAGTAGCAGGTACTCTCCCCTGTAGTATTAGTGACCACCTTCCAGCTTACATAATTCAAAAAACAACATAATACCTTCCCAACACCAGTTTAAACAATCAAGAAATTTAAGTGACTTTAACCCTACAATATTTAATGTATCTCTTTGAATGATACATTGGAATACTCTAAAATTCCTACCACTAGATGATGCTGTTGAGTTCTTCAACTCCACCTTCCTTACTATCCTCAATAATGTAGCCCCTGTTTGGCTAAAAAGAGTCAAATCAAGCAGTTATTTGGCTTACTAGAGACAACAAGCAAATTATGAATACCAGAGACAAAATATGGAAAAAATCGCAAAAGCATCAAAATCCCACTGACCTCTTTCAATTCAGACAGCTCTATAACCAAGTAAAATGCTTAATCATTAATTATAGAAAACAATACTACCTAAAACTCCAAAACAATTACAAACAAAACTCTAATAAATTTTGGAAGTCCATTTCATCACTAATTAACACTGTTACAATAAACAACTCATGCTCTTTCCATGAAAAACCCACCAGTGAAATAGCCACCCTCTTCAACTCATACTTCATCAACACAATAGCCAAACTCACCTCCACTTTTCCTCACACCAACACTACTACCAACCATCATCCTACATCTCCTCCCCAGGTAGCAGCCCCCAACTCAACTACCTTTTCTTTCTCCCCTATTCCCATCACCATCATAGCAAAATTTCTCCTTAAACTGAAGCTGTGCCCCCAAGAACTTGCCTCCAGAATATCTTCAAATGTCGGCAAAATCTATTACCTATTTTATCAGTATACTTTTCAATTGATCCCTCCAAGACTCTTACATTCCACCTATTTGGAAAAAAGCATACATTCTTCCACTCCATAAAGGAGGTAACAACATAGATATCTCTAATTTTAGGTCCATTGCAATTCTTTCCCCTCTCTCCACAATCCTTGAGAAACGTATTCATTATCAACTTCTAAACCACCTACAGCTAAACAATCTCCTCTCTCCAACTCAGCATGACTTTAGACCTGGTCACAGGACCACTACTGTCCTTTTTTCCATTATGGACACCATCAATCAAGCCAGAAATTATGGTAAATTTGTATCCTCCCTCATTCTCGACTTATCAACAAACTCTTTACCCTAGGTATCTCCCCAACAACTCTAAACTGGTTCACAAATTACCTGGGTGATAGACAACAATCTACTACATAGCACAACTCCTTCTTCCCATTCCTTTACTCTACTACAGGAGTCCCCCGAGGTTCCATATTAGGTCCCCTTTTATTCAGTATTTTTATAAAAGACTTCCATACCCACCTCAAACATGCATCTGTTGTACAATATGCAGATGATTTGATCATTATTTGCTCTGCTAAATCGACTACAGAACTTTTTCAGCTCTGCCAAAATGCCTTTACCACTTATGAAATCTGGATGGCTAATAATCATCTAGCTCTAAACCCATTTAAAACAAAAATGTTAGTATTCTCTCCCAAGAAAAATCTCTCTGTCAACATGACAGACTTCACCATTCATTCTCAAACCAACTCAACTATAGAAGTTGTCTCCCACACCAAATTACTAGGGGTAATCATTGATGAAATCCTGACATTTGACCTTCACATCCATAATAATATCAAAAAAAAACAAACTATAAGCTCGGCACTCTCTACCAACAAAAATACTATCTCAACTGCTCTACCAAATGTACTCTTGCCTTAACTTTCCTTTTAACTTCACTATTCTATGGCACTCCTTTCCTTGCCAATATCCACTGCACCATAAAAAAACTTGAGACCAGTTACAACAAAGTTGTCAAATTTGCAACCAACGCAAAATACTCTTCCCATCATTGTATTTCCTTAAAATCACTTAAGTGGCTGGAACTTCCCCATCATCTTATCTACCTACAGCTAATCACAGCTCATAAAATTATTTACAAACCTTCAGATTGCCTAGCCCTCTCTTCCATCCTCACCCACTACCACCCTAACAGGCCACCTAGATCTGTAAACCAACTACTATTGCAAGTATGCAAATGTAAACTTCTTGCCAGTAACATGCTTTATTCCTTCTCTGTTGCCAAGGTTTGGAACTCTTTACCATCAGCTATCAGAACCTCTAGTAAAATCATATCCTTCAAAAAAGGATTGCAATTACATCTCTCTTCCCTCTAACAGTGCACATGCCTCTATTCTCATTCTTCTATAACTTGAATGCCTATACTCTAAGTTTGCTCACACTCTATCCTACATCCTTCCCCTCTCCAAACTCATTCATACTCACTACCAAAACATAACTTGCTAAACTTTTACTCTTCTGTCCATCGTTTCCATATTACCCCTCACTGCCCCTCTTCCCATCCTTTTACTAAACAATCTCACAGAATACCTTGTATATACCACTTAATTATGTTTAATAACTCAATTACTCTTGTAGTTTTTGTAAACTTATACTAGTTGTTATCTTCAGTTATATGCACATATTTGTTTGCTACCTGTACAATTATTGTATATTACTATGTATGCTTGTATCTTAAAGCTGTTCTATATTTTATTTGCTGTTTGTATATTTTGTACTAATATACTGTGGAGTTTTTCTTCCCGGACTTCCACTGAAAATGGGTTCTCTTGGATCAGTGGACTTTCCCAGTAAACAAATGCCAATAAATAAATAAATAAATAAATAAATAAAATTGTAGCCATATGTAATTTTTTAAATTTATTTATTTTACATTCATTTACTGGGAAAATCCGACTGGGCAGAGCCTATTTTCAGCGGATGCCCAGGGAGAAAAGCTCCACATACTTAAAATTCCATAAATAATGAACAAACAAAGTTGAAACAGTTACAAAAACATAATAAGATACATATTCCACAACAACATCCAATGATCCAAGCAATAGATAAGAAAGCCATGAAAAAAAATGAACTGTTTGTTTGCTATTTATTTCGGTAAGCGCTTTCATAGTGACTGAGCACCACTTCATCAGACCTTAAACTGCAGCCATTAAAACACCTTTCTTATATATCAATTACACTTAAGTTCACAACCTGTCAAAACATTCATCTAATTAAATATTTAAATATTTAGATAATTAAAATCAGTCATCTTGCACCAAACCACTGATCAGTTATATATCCCACATTCAAAATTACCATATATAAAGTACGTAGACATATCTATTACATCTATAAAATGCTAAAAATCAACAAAGAAATTTTATACAAAACTAGTCAAACTTTAAAACATATATAAAAGTAACCATTCCTTAAATGCAACTACTTAAAAATTATTCTGTTTTCAAACGGGCTTACACTTGACTGCTACTCAATCATGAATACCCATCTGATGGTTACTGCATATGAAAAAAATAAATAAAAAATATGTATCTATCTATATTGCACTTAAAGGTAATTTTGTAAATAGCTTGGGTAGTGTTATAAAAATATATAATAGTAATATGCATGCTTAGTGCATACGAGGTTTAAAAGGGTTAATACATTTATTCTGTTCACACTGCATGAATCTGCACAGCTATTAGAAACTTAACAAGAGACATTTCATTTCTGCTAATGTCATGAAAATAACAAGAAACATTTCATTTCTGCTAATGTCATGAAACTTAACAAAGAGATATTTCTTTTCTGCTTATGCCATGAGAAAATATGCAGCTGCTAGAAGCTTTGATAAAACAATAGATGTTTGAAAAAATAAACATAGTCAGCATTACTTGTACCAAAGCTAGAAATGTACCTTGAATCTAGACAAAATGTAGCACATGTATTAGAACTATACAATTGAAGAATTGAAAAGTTAAGGTGGGCTAAAATAAGCCCAAGGCCAGGTTGTTTTTCTCAAAATGTTTTTGCAAGACAGCAAATAATCTGACCATGTCAGCATTAAGTCTGGTAACATTTTTCTGTGAAACATACAGAAAGCTGTGTCCAACTACGTCAGCAATAGAATAGTAACATTTTCTGTGTGACATGAAGAGAACTGTATAAGAATAACATACTGATCACCAAAGAGCCAGACAAATCCTGTACCTACATGCTTTGTCTCCTTGCTGCAAGTAAAAAGGGTGCCTTGCTTGAACCTAATGTGCATTGGTCTTTGAAGTTTTTTCCTTTTACAGGTAGCATGAGTATGCATGATTAAGTAGAAGTCAAGTGTAAGCCCATTTAAAAATTGAATAATTTTTAAGCAGTTACATTTAGGGAATGGTTACTTTTACATATGTTTTAAAGTTTGACTAGTTTTGTATAAAATGTCTGTTGATTTTAGCATTTTATAGATGTAATAGATATGTCTATGTGCTTTATGTATGGTAATTTTGAATGTGGCATATATGACTGATCAGTGGTTTGGTGTAAGTTGACTGATTTTAAATATCTAAATATTTAATTAGATGAATGTTTGATAGGTTGTGAACTTAAGTGTAATGGATATGTAAGAAAGGTGTTTTAATGGCTGTAGTTAAAGGTCTGATGAAGTGGTGATCAATCACTACGAAAACGCTTACAGAAATAAAAAGCAAACAAACAGTTCATTTTTTTCATGCCTTCCATGTCTTTTGGTTGGATCATTGGATGTTGTTGTGGAATATTTTTCTTATTCGTTTTTTATTCATCGATCATTTGCCTGAGCTGTGACCTCAGTTGTATTTCTTAGATAATAAGATACATATTAATAAAATTGTGTTACATTGTAAAAAAATATTAGTTCAGAACTTTACAAGCTTAGGGATATAGATTAAATTGTTGGGTCTTTCGGCTTTTCCCAGTTAGGGGTCGCCACAGTGGAACTCCGGTCCGCTAATGATTGGCAGTGTATTTTTATGTGCCGAGTTGCCAGCCGTGATGCACAAACTTCAATTAAGGTACACTCATTCACGCATGTCTCCACACAGAAGACGCTCTAGCTGAGAATCGAACAGGACAACGTCTTACTGTGAGGCAACAATGCTACCACAGCAGATTAAATTATAAGATAATAAGCATCCAGTTATAGTAGTACAGTTAAATAATTACAATAGTGAGTGACAATTCTAGACTCATAAGGTTAGTATAAAGATGCATAAGGGGAAATAGCTGTTTAGAAATTAGCCTGGGCTATGATATGAGCAGATAATTAATTATCATAATTAAATTTTTTTCTTTTTTCTTTTCCAATTGCCATTTACCCAGCGTAGCGCACAGTGCAGCACAGCTGAGAGGACATTATACATACATAGCCGACACCTGCCAGACATCTAAAATTAGAAACCAGATGTAATTAATTATTTATTTATAGGTGTGTTTAAGCATGTTTGTGCAGCGTGGTGCTCAGTACTGCTAACAAGTAGCCCAGTAGTATATCTGAAGGTATACTAGGTTTTGTAATATCCAACTAGCTACATGGGTTGAGTTACAGTCTTATGTGTAGTAGGTCCTGGGTTGAAGTCCATAGCAGGCAGAATATGTCTGTAAATGACTGTACTATTTTTCTGTAATTTCATGAAACTATAATGAATTTTGGCACTACTGTGCTATGCTAAGCAGTGCTCATTCATGCTAAGTAGTGCATAAACATGCTAATGGCTACCAACGTTTGTGCAGTGCTAAGCCTCATTAAAGCCACAGTTCTGCATGTTTTTACACTGCTTGGCTTCAATTAGCTGGTTTGTGTGCTGCTAAGCAACACACAGCTTTTTTGAATGTTTCTCAGTGACCTGTAAGGGTGGGAAAATAGCCTATATTAAGCCCAATAGGCAGGAATTCTGCATCATTCATTGGAGTTCAATTGTTGGTATGGCTGTGTTGGTAAAGGTGTGTATTTTCAGGCACAGAGGTGGGGTATTCAGAAGTCCAGGGTTTTGGTTGGGCTCTTTATTAAAAACTATGAACCCTGGCTGATGCAGGGTGGATTCCAAGCTTGGAGTGTAAGGCAGAGGCCTGGGACCATTTGGTCAGGGAACTCACCAGTGTTACTAGTATCCCCCACACAGGTGAGCAGTGTCATCCCCATTATGATGACCTGAAAAGGAGAAAGAAGGGAACTTTGGGCATCTGGGTCCAAGAGGCAAGAGCTGGGAATGCTCCACAAATATGTAAGTAATTTTACCTTTGTTTTACCAATATGCAAGCTGAATGTCTGCAAAACTGGTATACAGAATGATGTGTTTTTCTCTCAACAGCTGTAGCTGAGAGGGCTTGCAATGTCGAGCCCCATGCCAGGTGCCTGGCCAGATTACACCATGAGTGTGGTAAGTACAGATGTATTATGCTAACTGTAGTGCAGTAAGAAAGAGTAAAGTATTTAATGCAATAAAGTATAAACAAGAAAAACTGTAGTGTAATAAATGGTCAAGTAGAACTGTAGTGAAATACATGAACAATAACAGCTGATGTTCAATAAACAATAAATAAAACCAATAACAGTAAGCAAAATGGTGTACAGCAGGATTCTATTGTCATAACCATTGCAGTAGAGCTATATGTATTGACTGTCTGTGTTAAGGTTGCTGCAGTCAAGTGTAACACTGTAATAGCTGTAGAATGCAAAACTAATAGCCTGGAAACTGTATTGCTTAAATCATAGTACTGTCCATGGCTGTCTCCAGGCCAATATTGGTCACACAATGTTCTCTGTTCCTCCTACTTCAAGAAATAAAGGTATATGGGTGAGGTAGCCCACTCTATAGGCAGATATTGTGTGTGGACTTCACATGTATTTCAAATCAATAACAAAACAAAATGTTTACCAGCATTGTTGATACTGAAATAAAGTTGTTTTAATATATGCAATGTGGTTGTATTCCATGCATGTGTGTTCTACTGTCAGTGCAGTCAGTTATAATGCTTTAATAGTTCTAGCATGCAAAAAGAATGTCCTGTAACTTATATTATTCAACTCATAGTATGGTTCAAGGTTATCTGCAGCCCACTATCAGTCATATAATATTCACATTTTCTCTTTCCCTAGGAACAAAATTTATATGAGTGAGGTAGCCCATGTTATAAGTAGATATTATGTTTAGATTTCACAGAGTTTTAATATCAGTAAGAACATGTTCATCAGCATTGTTGAGTCATAAATAATTCTGTCTACTTCCAGTATGGCTGTACTGATTGCATGTCTGCACTAAGTTGCTACAGTAAATTATTACATTATTTGTAGATGTCCCCTGCAGTCACAGCTATTAGGTTCTATACTCATGCCTGGCAAATAAGGCATGATGGCTGCCTAGTTTATGAACTGTACATAAACATGCCTGTCCAGTCTCATGATTTCTCATACTGTAATTACTATTGTGTAATCTGTCTGTCACGGTATTACCACAGAAACGATTGCCTGGAATGCAAAGTATTACCAAATCTGCTTGCAGAACATGTTGGTAGTTATATAAGTCCACATGATGTGCAAGTGCTCTGTCTAGTTGTGTACCTGCATTTGTTATTGCTTGGCCCATACTGTCCCATGAAACAGCTTGAGAGGTATATACATGCTGCATCACCTATAGGACACTCGTAGTCACTGTACACAAAACTGACAATACACACCTGTAGAGTTAATATTACCACTGTTTTCAGGGATATAATCTGCAATGCCACTAATGGAATGTTTTTCTCACTCTCCCCACCCCTTATCTGCATGTATTTAATATTGTTATGTATTATTATGGTTTACTATTAGCATATATTGTTACAATAACTATATTTTGGGAAATGTGGTTTATTATTGTTATGTGTTGTTATGCCTAGCATGTCAAGGTAGGCTGGTTCTGGCTGATCCCCTTATCTTGCCTTAACCAACAGTGGCACCAGGTCCCAACACGTCTGGGACCCAGACCAGTAGTGCCTCTCTGCTGCCCTTGCAATACCTGTGGTGTCAGGTAGTGATGTCCCACAGGATGGGGCCAGGGCCCCCTCTGGAAGCAGTGGTGGAGGGGGAGTTGTCACCCAGGCAGAGCTGTGAGTCTTGGTGCACAGGATAGTCCATTGTGGCTATGACCATTTCTTGCACCAGATTAAAGACATGCTGGCCAACCTGGTGGGCCAGCCTCACCCCGGTGCCCAGCCTCCAGCACTGCCACCCCCGGGGCAGTGAAGTATCAGTGCTGACAGTCCTATGTGTGGGGATGTGAGTTATGCTGCCACCTTCTGGAGGCACATGGGACTTGAATTCCACAACATCCTCCCTATCCAAGGTGGTCACCCCCTATTGTGTCACACACTGCCCCTGTCTGCTGTCTTGTCTGTTTTGTCTGATTGAAAATGCATCCTCTCCTATCCAGCTTACCTCTCCCACATGTATGTATATCCCTTCCCCAAAATTCCACTCTCACCTTAAAAAAAAATGGGCACCTGTCCCAAAAAAAAAATGTCCTATACTGGTGTTGTTGGACTGTCCCTTTATCGTGGTTGTAATAGCACACTGCTATTTGTCTGGCACTGCCTCAAAGACAGGACCCAGGAAGTTAGAATTGGGGAGTCCACCTCTACAAAGAGGACAGTCACAAGTGGAGTCCCTTAGGGATCAGTCCTTGGACTGCTCCTTTTTGGCATTTACTTCTCAGAAGTCAAGGCCAATGTCAGTGGTCTCCGGCTGACAAAATTTGCAGTTGATTGCAAATTAGGAGTTGTCATTGACACATGTAATTTGGTCCAGCTGAGTTAACAATGCAGTTATGTTGTTCTTTCCCCTCTCTCTCAGGGGTTTGAGGGTCCAAATTCATCTACAAATTCTATCAACGTGCACAGTTGTTGCTGTACAAGAAATGGATAGCTATGATTCTTTCCTGCACCCTTCCTGCACATCCTTCCCTGCCTTTCACTGTGTTCTTCCCTCTGTTTGCCCCAATTTCAGCACTTTCCTATCTTCCCTTTTTCCTTTTCTTTATATATTTTTTAGCTTGGTGCTGTGTGACAAGCTGCATTGCACAGCTTCACTAAACTCAGCTAAGTAAAGCTATAACGACTATATGTGTTTATAACATTCTAAGACACATGTACAAAATAAGCACCTCTGCCATGATTCAAGCCTGAGCCCATCACTCTTACAGCACACTGCATTTACCCACCATGCCATGTAACTCTTACTTACAACAGGTAGTTTAAACAAAACACTTGCTAATTACAGTCATTAGGCATATTTCAGCAGAGCTGCGCGCTTCGCCGTACTGCACAAACTGGAATAAAAAGTAATGGAAGAAATGGGAGTGTACCTTGGACTCTGGTGCAATAGTACACCACTAGACAGCCAGAGACATGATAATGTATGTAACTGAGGCCTGTGATAGCAGGTAAATGTGCCCTTTTATCAGCAACATGTAGAAAGTCACCTGCTAAGTCATTAATGGCAAAATACATGTTCAACTGGGGATTTGGTGAAGAAATGCTTCCATATAAAGCCATGCACATACTGATGGATGTAGAAAATAAATGGTTGTCACAGCCTGTATGTATGCAGAAATAACTTGCAAATACACTTGCTGTATCAGTGACTCAGTGGCTCAGTGTTAAATGCCTTGCATATAGTACATTTTGCTACACACAGTTCTGGGTTCAAATCCAGTGTTGTGTTGCATTTCAATTACATTATTGTGATTACAACAATTAATGAATGACTCATGCACTCTTTATCCATGCAAAGCATTGCAAATTAAATAACTGCTTTTTAGTGCTGGAAGTCACAGGCCTGCAGGTAGGGACACACTTCACATATCCATATAGAATTACTATATGTCGCCTAGTACTCTGTCATCGGCACAGTCGCCTAACATATATAACTTAAACACATGCCTTAATTGGAGTACAAAGAGTACCCTCACCCTGGCTCTGCCTCTACAACAAGGGTGGCAGAGCTGACACAGATACACTTACAGCTTGTTTTCCTCCAAAGTGTTTACATTCACTGCGTATGTCTGTTACCTGCAGCAGTAGCTGCAGCCTGTGGTACACACAGTTCTATATAAAGGTTTCTGCAACAGACCTACCCTTTGTAACAATGTAGTCTCCTCATCCCAGTAATGTCCATCTCAACAGCTACAAAATGGGCCCTGGTCAGCATGAAGGCCTTAAACATTGCACAGTGGTTGCATGTTACTGCCTAATGATAGTGCAATTCAGCTGTTTGGCTGCAATTAGCATATCAGAGCCACATATTGGTTTAGAGGTAATTACCTGCTAATGAGAAGCATGTTAAAAATGCAAGCAGCTGGTTATGGTGAAACATTCTGTATGAGACTTTCCTCACAGAGAGCACACCTTTGCAAAACATTACTAGTAGCACATTTCAACAGAGGAGTACTGCACCTCATCAGGTATGTAACAGTTTTTTGTGTATAACAGAATGCAGATGGGAGGACAGAGGTATGGGGAACAGGGATTACAGCAGTAAGCCTGTCTTAGACCTATAGTAATGACATGTCATTGATACCCTGCTGTCTTACACCTACAGGGGATGTACAATACTTCAAGGTTGCATTGTCTTTTGTCATTGTGGCACACTGGTGTTGTTGGACTGTCCCTTTATCGTGGTTGTAATAGCACACTGCTATTTGTCTGGCACTGGTCTTATGACATATTAATGCATAGTTGGCCTTAAGGGACACATCACAGTAGACTGGAGTGTTGGGTGCATGATCATACAGCAGAATCTCTCATGACACACAGGGAAATACCTCAGTATTGATACTATCTTAGTTGTATCCACACACATAGTATATTGTCACACTGTGAGGCATGATGTGTTAACAAGCAGGGGATAGTGCAGGCCATTTTATCCTTGCTGTAGCTCTACATAGTGGACGTCCACTATCTGATCCTGTAATGTGTTCTCCTTGTGTTGTCTTTCAGGAATAATGTACTGTAGATGCCATGCCTCTTTCTTAGATGCAGAGAATGAAATAATACTTGAAGCACTAAGGCAGTATCATCACATCCTGCTATCCAGTGGGAGGCATAACAGGGAACAGCAGGCTGCATTGTGGGCAGACCTTGTCTAGGATGTGAATGCCAGTGACTCATGAGAGACAATGTACACATAACTAATACCCTCGGCAACCCCAAATGCACTGTTTCAAAACAACACCCACATCAACATATAAAGCTCCATCTCATGCAGCCTCTACCTCTAAGCCCATAAGGCAAGTCACCACACAATCCAACATTCTAGTCATTGGAGACTCTATTGTGAGACACACTGATGTCCCTCTCACTAGGCTCAGTAAGGAGAAAGTTATGCTCAGTTGCTTATCTGGGGCTAGGATCTGCCACATTACACATGCACTCAGGTCATTGGACCACAATTACCAATATGACTCAGCCACAGTCCATGTGGGGGTAAATGACCTGATATGTACCTCCCTAGACTATATGAAGAGAGAAATCATGGAGTTCTTGGAATATGTGTCTCAGGCTGGTATGAGCCTAGCACTGAGCAGCATTTTACCTTCTCCAAGGATTATGCCACAATACAAACAAAAGATGATTGACTTTAATAATTGTCTTAGTTTCTGCTGTCATTCAAAGAGGGTGCAATATTTGTCAGCATGGAAGGAGATGGTCAACAGACCAGGGATGGTGTGCACCTCTCCTCTCTAGGCTTTCAAATATTAGCTAAAACGTCTCCCCATTGTGTCTTTTTTAGGCAATGCCAAACTGAAAGTACTTCCAACATAGCAAATCAAACCCAATAAAATCTAAAGGTATTACTGCTCAATGCTAGGAGTCTAAACAAAAAACTCAACTCCCTAGATGCTCTCTTTACCCTAGAGAATGCTGATGTCTTTGTGGTCAGTGAGACATGGTTTAAAGGCAAGGAGAGCACACCAACAGTGTAAGGTTATAATGCCTTCCACACATTCAGGCCAGCTACTTCACAGGCAGAGACTAAAGGTTGAGGTGTCTCTATTTACATAAAAAATAAATATACTTCAAGGCTCGTCATACAGGATGATGCACTTGAGCTGCTCCATGTTAAAATCACCATGAGTAAAATCCAATACCACTTCCTTGCAAGCTATAGGTCTCCCTGTATGATTGAGGAAACCCATACCATGTATTTAAATTTATTAGAAACACTAACTATCCAACCCAATACCATATTCATAGGTGACTTTAATTACCTCACTAATAACTGGGAATCCTATACGGCATCAAACGTACATGCGCAGATTTCCCTGGATTTTTTAAACACAAACTCCCTGGACAAGATAGTCAATACACCAACCAGGGGTGCAACCATACTGGATCTGGTCTTCACTAATATGGGAGACTGCTGCACAACCCCTACTGTAACATCTTCCCTGGTAAGGTCACACCAGAAAATGGTCTTCTTTGAAGTAAAAATAAAACCTGGATAACCAGCTAAACCTGGAATATTCAGAAATTACTCTAAGGCTAACCTCCTGCTATTAAGTGAGAACCTGGCAAAGTTTCAATCCCCAATAAACCATGACAGCACTTCTACATATGCAGAACTGTTCACAGAATCCCTGTACAAGTATGTTAATAGTTGCATAGAGGCAGCTGTACCCACCAAGAAGAAGTACAGAACTAACTAAAAAAACAAGCCACCATAGTGCAATCACAAAGTCAATAGGCTGTATAACAGGAGGGATAAAATCATGGCAAAATTAGGAGGTGCAGCACCCAGCAGAATAAAAGCACTCTCATCAAACTAAACAAACAATTCAGAAGACAAATAAAGTCTACCAAAGCCACATTTGAGGTAAGTTTGGCCTCCCAGGCCAATGACAACCACAAAGCATTCTTTAGCTATGTTTGAAACCTCAAAGGCAATACACAGTTGTGTGCAGGGCTCATTGTAAATGGAGCCAACTATACTAAGCCAGAAAATATAGCAAACCTCCTGGCTGATGAATTCAGCTCCAACATTCATCCCTCCCACCAACCTTCCCTCAGGAAATATCATCAAATATAACTCCCCCTATTATCTCCAGGGAACAGGTGCTTAATGCTGTTTCTAAGACCAAGAACACTGCATCAATGGGCCCAGACAATATCGCAGGATACCTTCTAAACAGCATGAAACATGACCTATCAGGGCCTCTGGAATTACTATTTAACTGTAGCCTCCGAACAGGCTTCATGCCTCTTGAATGGAGAAAGGCAACAGTCAGCTCTCTTCACAAAGGTGGACCATCTACAGACCTTGGAAACTATAGACCCATACATCTCACTAGTCTTATATGTAAAGCCATGGAAATAATTATCATGGAGATGATCAACAGAGATATAGGAAACCTCCAGACACTGCACCCAACCTGGTTTGGTTTTGTCAAGGGCAGATCATGCCTACTGAACCTGGTGGACTTCTTTGAGAAGGCTACCAAAGCAATGGTTGAGGGCAAAATCATTCACACCTGGCCAAGGCATTTGACTCAATACCCCACTTGGGCATTGTTGACAAACAAAAAGAGGTTAGGTACAAACCCATATATCATCCAGTGGATAGCCAACTGCCTCACAGACAGGACCCAGGAAGTTAGAATTGGAGAGTCCACCTCTACAAAGAGGACAGTCACAAGTGGAGTCCCTTAGGGATCAGTCCTTGGACTGCTCCTTTTTGACATTTACTTCTCAGAAGTCAAGGCCAATGTCAGTGGTCTCCGGCTGACAAAATTTGCAGTTGATTGCAAATTAGGAGTTGTCATTGAATCACACACTGGCACAAATGTTCCCCAGGAGGGGCTGACACAGGCAAACAACTGGTGTCAGAGCCATGGACTAAAACTAAATGCCAAGAAATGCATAATAGTATCCTTTGGGAAGTCATCCATCCCTGGTAACTATCATATTGACAACACACCCCTTAGAGTTGACTCAGTAGTCAGGGACTTAGGAACATACATAGATAGTAATCTAGCCATTGATCATCACGTGTCTACAGTGGTCAGTAAATCATTTCTATATTGCGCAACTTATAAACAAAAGTATGGCATTTAAGTGCAAGGAAGTTATTGTTCCACTGTATTAAGCATTCATCAGACCTATCATTGAGTACAATGCCTCATTTGGTATGTACCTAAACAAGCATATCCAACAATTGGAATGTCCACAGAGGTTCCCCACTAAAAGAATACAGGGTGTAAGTAATATGTCCTATGCAGATCACCTCAAGGCCCTATCCCACTATTCTGTCTCCTGCAGGATTTTGAGGAGAGATCTATGCCTGGCATAAATGGCATTGTCAGACCCCACTCTGATGGACCTCCTTTATATCTGCAAAACAAGATCCACCATCCCCCACTCTGGAATCATAGATAAACTTACTAAGTTGGGCATTAATCCCTATGTCACCCAATGGGTTGCTAAATGGCTTACTGATAGAACCCACACTGTAAAAGTAGCCGACTCCAAATCCAGCTCCAGACAAGTGACAAGTTGTGTACCTCAGGGTTCAGTCCTGGGGCCACTCTTGTTTGGCATCTACTTCTCTGAAGTACAGGTCAACACTAAGGGACTCTGGCTAACAAAGTTTGCAGATGACTGCAAACTGAGAGCCATTACTGAATCCCCAAATGATGTGGATACTCTACAAAAGGGCCTTACAGAAACAGATGCTTGGTGCCAGAACCATGGGCTCAAGCTCAATGCCAAGAAATGTATTGTTATCCCCTCTGGGAAAAAACATGTATCCATGAATTACCATATAGGTGGCAGTACACTAAACACAAAAAGTGTGATAAGAGACTTAGGGACACAGGTGGACAGTGGTCTCACCTTCGATAACCACATCGCCACAACAGTCAGGAAATCCTTCTATGTGGCACACCTCATCACAAAGGGCTTTTCATCCAGAAAAAAGGAGGTCATTGTCCCACTGTACTCATCCCTCATTAGACCCATTATAGAATACAATGCCCCATTTGGTATGTACCTCTCAAGACATCTGCAACAACTGGAAAGGCCTCAAAAATACCTCACTAAAAGAATCACAGGCCTAAAGCAGATGCCCTACACTGACCGCCTTAAAAAACTCCAGCTATACTCAGTCGCATATCGTCTACTCAGAGGCGATCTCTGCTTAACATACAAGGCCATGTCAAACCCAGAGCTGCTGGACATGCTACACTTAAAGAAATCCCAATCCCTCAGAGCTACACGCTCCAGGGATCTAAACCTTGTCATCACAATAAACAAAACATTCTGGAGGGATATGTTCCTGACCCAGAGACAACCCAGACTCTGGAATAGATTGCCCATACATGTCAAGCAGAGTGCCTCTTTGGACCTCTTCAAGAGGAACCTTGACGATTGGATGGGAGAAAGGAAATTCACCCCAGGCATCACGTCAGTCGCCCTGCTAGACAGGGGTCCAGGAAAGTAAATAATGTGGGAAGAAATAGCCAGGGAATTGTTATGGCTAGGCTTGTATAGGCCCTAGGGCTGATAGCCTAGTACCAACCTATGAACCTATGAACAAAACAGCACCAGAATTATCTGTTCTAAAGACTTAAACCTTCCCTGTGGTATAAATAGGACCTGCTGAAGAGATAGGTGTGTATTCCAGAGACTACTCCATCTATGGAACAGACTCCTCATCCATGTGAAGCAGAGTACCTACCTAACCCAATTCAAGTGCAATTTTAACAACTGGATAGGAAACCAGAAATTCTTCCCTGGTTTGGCACCTATGTCCCTAATGGACACAGGTAACCTGTAAATGGTTCATCTCCCAGGCCCATGCTTACACTTATTAAGGGTATCAGAGATTTGGGATGCATGGCTAGCCTTAAAAAGGCCCTTGTGGTCAGACCCAGTAAACACCTATGAACCAGGACAAGACATATGAGCAGGTACAACACCAGGCAACAGACATGGTGAATACTGCATAACGAAGGGCAGCTGATGTAGTGAGGGATTGTGCCATCACTGGTGGAGGGCCTGCAGTGGAACAACTACTCTAGACCACTGAGGAATTCCTGATGAACCTAGGAACACACGACAGCTCCCAGGCATTCATCAAACCATACATCATGGAGGTGGGTGTCAAACTGTCTGCAGCAAAGTGTCATGCAGGTAAGCTTAATGTGTTCACCATTGTAATACTGTAGCAGTCATTGTGTCAGGCTGTACATACTTTTATGTGGGTATCAGGTCTATCTGCTTTGGGGGGATGGGGTTTAAGGTCAGTTGTACACTCATACACAGAATGTCACCAATACATCAAGTAACACGGTAGCTACTGTACAAGTGAGAGATATGTATGTATTACCTTGTTGTGCTGCAATATGTACTGGTACTGACAGTACCTCACCCTCACCTTTTTACTGGTCTGTCAGGTGTTAAAGGCCATGGTCCTGCTCCTGGTAAGCTTGATACTGTTTTGTTATGGAACATATATATGGTATTAAAGTTAAGGGCCAGAATAATGCCCTATGTACACTTAAGTTTCTGTGTAACCAGAGTAGAATGTTTGTATGTTCCATTCTGGAATGTTTAGCTAAGGTTTTTATAGTGGGTAATCACAGGAGTCTAGTTGAATGAACAGAAACACTTTTGCAGTTATAGTTAAGAGCAAGTAAGCCTCCTGGTTTACATGAGGCAATTCATTTGACATGCTGTTTAAAACCCAAAGGTTGATGGTACATACCTTAGGCATTGCAACCTATATTTGCATGTACAGGATCATAGGATCATAGGAGGTTACTAGGCTAATGGGCCTGGGTCCCTTACAAGACAAGCTAAGAGTGATCCCCAGAAAGAAACCTCTGTCAGCACCTGTTGCCTGTGTCAATGAGGGACACATATGGAACCCCTGGGACAAATTTGTGGCTTCCTATCCACTCATCAAGGTTGTGCTTAAGAAGGTCAGCAAGGAACTCTGTTTGATGTGTATGGTAAGTCTTTTCCAGAGAAGGGGCAACCTCTGGGAGACAAACCTGCCTCTTCAGCAAGTTTTGTTGATGTTGCATATTAGACTCAGGCATTTTGAGTGGGTAATGTGAGAGGAGTTAGACTTACAGATATGGAGCATCTCTAGTAGAGAAGGGTCTGAGACTGCCTTGTAGGCGAGACACAGATCACCTCTGAGCAACCTGTACAATACTGAGTGATAGTGATTTGAGCCTGTCTGCATAGGACAGGTGTTGGAGGCCATGGATTCTCTTTGTGAGGTATTTCTGTGGCCTTTCCAGTTGGTGCAGATGTTTGGAGAGCTACATACCAAACAGGGCATTATACTCAATTTTTGGTCTAATGAGGGAGGAGTATAGAGAGGTAATAACCTTCTTTTTACTAGATGCAATCCCTTTACTTATGAGATGAACCAAGTAAAAGACTTTTCTGACCACTGCTGCTACACAATGGTCGAACATGAGATTGTTATCAGCCTGAGTATCCAGGTTTGTCACCACAGGTTGCGTATTTAGGGGATTGCCATTGATATGGTAATCAGTAGGGGCCGTGGTTTTGCTGAATGGTATGATAATACTTTTTTGCATTTAGCTTGAGGCCATGTCTTTGTCACCAGTCATTAGTTGCTGTGAGTCCCTCTTGCAGAATGTTAATATAATTCGGGGAGTCAATGACAGCACCCAGCTTACAGTCATCCACAAACTTGGTCAGCCACAGTTCCTTTGTGTTTGCCTGGACCTCTGAGAAGTAGATGCCAAACAATAGGGGTCCCTGGACAGATCCCTGAGGAACTCCACTAGTGATAGGTCTGCTGTTGGTGGTGGAGTCACCTATTTTGACCTTGAGGGTCCTGTCAATGAGCTGGTTAGCCACCCACCTGATGAGATAGGGAATTACTCCAAGTTGTGTTAGCTTTTCAATGATGCCCGAGTGGATGAATGTGTCAGAGGACTTGGCCAAGTCAAGGTAAGCTGTATGTTCTGACTTTCCTTCATCCAGGGCCTTGGTGACAGTCTCAAGGAAGTCAACCAGGTTCAACAGGCAAGATCTACCCTTGACGAATCCGAACTGGGTGGGGTCAAGTGGTTGAAGATTGCCTATGTCCTTGTTTATGAGATCCATAATAATACGCTCCGTGGCTTTACAGATCAGACTTGTCAAACTAATAGGGTGATAGTTTACAGGGTCGGTAGTGGCACTACCTTTGTGCAAAGGGAATGACAATGCAGTTCTCTACTCTGCTGGGATGTAGCCTGTACTTAGGCTGTGGTTGAACAGGGTGCTCAATGGCAAAACCAGTCCTTGCTGGAGATGGTGCAGAATACAGCCTGGGATACTATCAGGTCCCATGGAAGCTGTGTTCTTTGCCATGGATGGGGCCTTTAACACTTGATCTATGGAGATCTGAGGTGCAGGACAAGTATTGGGGATGTTGAAAGGGCTTTTGTGGGGGGACAGGGGGTGACATTTGTGCTGAACATATCTGCTGGTAGGTTGGCAAATCAACAGGATCAGTGTAACTGATGCGGTTAAGTACTAATTTGAAACAATCCTAGGCTTTGCCATGGAGGTTCCTGACATAACTGAAGAAGGCTTTGTGGTTTCCCTTTGTTTTGGAGGCTAGTTTAGATTCATAATTGGCTTTGGAGGTTTTCACTAGTGATTTACTTTGCTTGTTGAGGCAAGGAGGGAGTTTATCCAGTTTGGAATTTGTTCCTTTTTGCCTTTGGACAACAGTTTCTTCCTTTTGTATTTGTTAAAATAGGTTACTGGGTTTTATGTGTGATTTATCAAGCACAGTTTCATATTGACTAACTAAAAGGTAAATTGTACTGGTCAAGTTTCACTTGATTTACCTGATGTGCTTGTTATACAGACATTGAGCTGAATGTATATTTTGTTGTGAGGAAGTCTGTTGTGCATGAAAGTGGAGATGAGAAGATGTGAGACTGGTAATGCAGTTGATGTTCCTCATTATTATGACTGTCGGCGTATTTTCCATACATAATAGTGCAGGTAGTAATGTACTGCTTTGTCTTAGTTTACACAGGTGACAGGGGGGTTGGAGTCTTTCCCCCACACAACCTGATGTCTCTTTGGACTCTGATGATAATGGTGGCTACAGTGAGGCACAGGTGGGGTTTTCGGGGGCTGAATCTGTCCCAGAGGTTGACATCCCTCTTCTGCCCCCATTGTCACTGTGCACAGTCAGTATCCCCACAGATACCCAGTCCCCAAAGGCCACAGATATTGAATAGTCAGAGGGTGGAGACATTGCACAGGGCAGTGTGGCAACTATTGCTCCAGTGAGTGCAGACACTGGCCATAGCCAGAGAGTTGGCGAGGTCCCACACAGGCAGATTGACAGGGGTGCTTATAGGAGGTCTGCTGTCTGTTTTATGGGAACACTGATGTGTTGGGGGTGGGGAGAACAGCACATGATCTGCTGGCATAGACAGTAATGCAAATATCATCACTGTTTAACATCTCCCTTGACTGCTGTAGTGAATATTCCAACCATAAGGCCTAGTGAATATTACAGAACATATACAATTGGACTGGGTATCTGTAGTCTCATGTGGATGTTACATCTCTCCAAATAGCCCACTATATTCCCTTGCATACATGCAGCAGGTCCATACATATAATATCATATTATAGTACTCTTTACAAGTGGTGTATAGGTGAGTGACTTACCTTGCAAATGCAGCAGTTGACAGAACTGTAGTTCAGGGCTAACTCTGTCTGATGCATGCAATACACAGCCAATACATGGTTAGGAACAGGTTGTGTGGATTTCCTGGCATTATTTTTAATATATGTATATGAGTTGGAGTAAGGTGTCAGTCCCTAGGGCCCTAGGTTGTCAGTGGATGTGTTATGCGTGGTCTCTTAGCCAAAGCCAGGGCATACTGGGTATGCCTACATCTGCCTACAGGGACGTCATCAGGGAGTTACTCCTCTGAGTCCTTCAGTGAATGTGGCTGTGTATCCTTTCCCTTTCCTTATCCTGCTGCAGCTGTTTCTGCAGCATCATATTGTGTAGCATAGGACATACTGTGAACATATGTGCACATGTAGTTGGAGAGTGCTGCAAGGCTCCACCAGATATATTGAAGCACTGGAAGCATGACTTCAGAAGCCCAGACACATGGTTTATGATATTCCTAGTCTGTGCGTGTGCCTCATTATGGTGTTCTGTGCCATGCAGCCATTCAGAGATGATTAAAAAAAAATATTTTAACTTATTTCTTTTATTTTTTTCAGACATTCGGCGAATAGTTTTGCTCATATCTGTATGTGCTATGCCATTTCTGTCTATCTACCTACATTTTTACAGCCCCTTTTGTCTGTCTACATTCCTGTACACAGACTTTTTCTGTGTACACTATAGACACTGACATGGTGTCAGCAGAGCTGCCTATCTGCTTGCTGGATCACTGTACCTGACTCATTTGCAAGGAATTCACCTGCTTAGGAGGTGATTTGCATTTCATGGATATTTCTGTGTTGGCGCATGCGTGCGGACTGCCCAGCTGTGTTTACTAAAACCTGTTTACTTTTGTGTAAGCAGTGTGTCATGATGCCTACATGGAAAACGAGACCGTGTAGGCTTTATTAAATTCCTCACTATATTTTACTTAATCTGTGCAGTTCAGCAGAGCACTGAAAGTACATGTCTGTTTCATATCGATTTATATTTTATTTGCATAAAAATTATCTGCTTTGTATTCCTGTAATCTACAAAGTATCTTTCTTACATACAAATATTGCCAATACTGATTGCTATGTATTTATTGTATAACAATGCATGCTGTGCAGTCTAATGATCCAGCCATTAGAATACAAATAAATGAGGTTAGTAAATAAATAAATGAATAAGTAAATAAATAAAACAAGTAGTAGAAAAGTAAGTGGAAAAAGTGTTACATAACTGTATCACAAAATATCAGAACAAGATGCATATTCTTGTCATACATTTTGGCCACGTTTCTACAAGACTGCCTTAAGCATACAACAGCCTTTCATTGTGACAGCTCCTCATTTACTCTGGATATACACCCTATTTTACCATTTTCTGTATCAAACTCAAATAACTTTCGAACTTCCATTTCTGTATCAAACTTCCTGATAATTCAACTCTTGCAATTCAGAACAGCCAGAACAATCAACATGAATTTTAATTGTTGCAGTATTTTGTGAAAAAAATATAGGAGGGGTGCCCTCCGTGTGTGTGTGTGTGTGTGTGTGTGTGTGTGTGTGTGTGTGTGTGTGTGTGTGTGTGTGTGTGTGTGTGTGTGTGTGTGTGTGTGTGTGTGTGTGTGTGTGTGTGTGTGTGTGTGTGTGTGTGTGTCTGCTATGTGCTTGCACATGTGTGAGCAAACAAGACAAACTTCCATGCATTAATGTTTATATCAGTCTTAGGGATTCAGATAAAAACACAAAACAAAACTAACATGAAAATGTACATTTTTTCTTACCTTTTGGTGGAGTAATAGCTGAAACAAAATTAAACAAAATTATTTCAAGAATAAATAGTAAGACTACCATGATTCTTTTGTCTGTGTCTCAAACCCATTAGCAAATTCAGATTCAGCAGTACATTGCATAATTCTACAGACTAAGGAAGCGAAACTCGCATATGTAACCACAATGCACTCTCTCAGAGTTTAACAAGCCACATGCCTCAGTCCTGCCTTCATTTGTTTGAGGAAGAGCTTGATTTCAAGCTACTCATATGCAGTGAAGTGAAGACTTACGAAGTTATAGTCTCAGTTATGTCAAATGATTTATCTGCTTTATAAACAAAGTCAGATTATAACAGATGGGCAAACATCAAGGGGGAGTGAAAAAGACAGGCAGGCTTACAGGCATTATTTGCATCAATTCTTGTATAACAGCACAATGTATACAATAAATTAAATATGAAATACATATATAGGATGAAATTTAGCAGTCTAAATGTATGTGCTAACAGAGTTACAATCCTGTCAGATCTTCACCTTTAACTTTAGAAGTGACTAATATACAGAATTTGGAAGGGTTGTTTCCTTTTCTGCACTGTATTGTATCTAATGCTGTTCTTCATAGCCACACATTTGTAAGGTGAATGTTTAAATAATGACACTGTGCTGGTATGTAAATAAGTAAACTGTGAATGACCAGCACTCATTTTGGAAGCTCTCAGGCCCATACGAAACATCCATTCCAATCTGGAATATCTGAATTTTATGTAAACTGAGCTGACAAAATGTACCATTGTGTGTGAAACATGCTCAGTCTTGTGCATACCCTGCTTGTTCATAAATTCATGAATGAGTTTTGTGTACTTTGGCAATTGTGAAAGAAAGCAAAGATTTTCTAGACTCGTGATATCTTTTCATAACAGGTTGCACTAATTCAGGCTACTGGCAACCAGGTTATCGAATCTTTTAAATGTTTTTACTTCACTTTGAATGTTTACTTGTATAGACAGTTAGACACTATTTTCTGGCTTTTATAACTTAGGAAATGGGGATGATAGGACAATCAGGAAAAAGGGAAGACAGTAGCCATGACCACAAAAAAGGAATGAAATAAAAATACTTTGCTGGGGGACGTGGAAGAAAAAATTTATTTTTTTTTCATGCAGATAGACACCCTTTTTCCATATATAAGGATGAAAGGCAAAGTGTTTAGGAAAAAGGGTTAGGAAAGAGATAAGACTTTTGACAGCAATATATAACAGACAGTACGGAACACTGTGTTGGGTTGATGAGTGGGACAGGAGACAGACATACAGATGGTGGACAAACACTAAAAGGATAGAGACAATACTCTTGCAGTTGATACCGTCTGAGTCTAGAGAGGCTTACTGTGCTCCCTACCCTGATGCTCTTGGGTGAGGTGACCCTGGTTTTGAGGAAGATTGATGAATCCACTGTCTCAGTGGTTAGAACTGACTTATGCAACAAGTCTTGCATTCACAGAAGAAAACCTTTGTATGCGTTTCACCATCTCTTCACTGCCATCTCCACGGCAGCCTCCAGCAGTTCCTGAAGCTCGATTGTTGGATTATCAGGCAGTTGCATCACAGGGTGCCAACAGAGGTAGAGTCAGCATTACCACAGTGTGGAACAGTCCCCAGATGGGCAGGGGCGGGGGTTTTAGTGTCTGATCCCACACCTGAGTTGACTGTATTTGATGTGCCATAGGTTCATTTCTATCTGTAGAAGGAGATAAAAAAAATAAAAGAAGACAAGAGAAGGACTAAGTATTTAATAACAAATGCCTTTATTTTACGGAAAAGAATGACAGCAGTTCTATTTTTATTCTGTACTTTTAAGGTGACAATAATTACATATATGATAGTTTCTTATCGTACTTAGAACTACTGATATGGACAGGCTCAATTAGAGTTCTGATTCACTGAAAGATTTGAAATCTTTGTGATACAGCAATTACTTAATCATGACTGAAGAGGTATGGGCATTTCTGGAATATACAGATTCAATTCTATTCCAAGGCCACTGAGTCTCATGACCATTATCACCTTGCTAGTACACTCCCTCAGACAACACCTCTGGAATACCTTTCAATGACTGATGCCATTACATATGTTTGGGGTATTCTCAGTGACAACTTGGCAGTGCTGCATTTCATACATTTTTAATATGCCACGGCCATAACCATCCTTACGGAAGTGTTCTCTACTTCCTGTATGCGGTTTCTTGCTGTGACTTTCAAATCTAAGCAATACACAAGTTCCTTTTTATGATTACATATCTATGCCAATTTTTCATTTCTTATTGATGCTAAATCCTACTTACAGAGTTGGAAGATCAGCAAAGCCTGTCTTCTCAGGTACAGGCTGCGGTTCATGGAGATCTCATCTGGGGTTGTATAAGTAAGACAAAGAATAAAGGGATTATTCAGAATGATTACTGTCTCTGTAGTGCACTTCAAATTCTTAACTGCAACTGCTTCAGTTTGACCTGTAATATGTATAATCTTTCCCCATATGTGTGCTACCGGCCTGAGTACATAGCTGGAAACTGTTTGGTTGCTAACCCCCCTCATGCACAGTTTTGCCTTCATAATCATTTGTTAACAAGTCAAACATATACACGTATACAAGCTACTAAAACATATGAAGCCGGATATTTGAAATTAGTTATGTTTACTGGCTCCCTAGTAAGTAGGTGAGGGACCCTTCCTGCAGTACAAAATGGTATGTTTGCCTTTAGAAAAAGAAAGAAAGGAAGGAATACATTGCAAACAAAATGAAATTGTTACAGGGAGTCCTCATCTTCTGCAGTGGATGCATTTAGAGGCATCAGATACTTTTTCTTGGGGTAGGGTGACTGATGTATTGATATACTCATTGGTGAAAAAACTTTGTTGATATGGCATCTGTGAAAGTAGTCAGTTTTAGGAAGGCTAAAATAAGTTTACAGTGTTATCAATAAACTGAATAGATTTTTTACCTATTAATAGTATGCTCCCTTTGTAACGTGCATTTTACATAGCTAATATTTACATTATTTTATTGATCTTTTCATCAATAAGCACACCAGCAAAAATATGACATCGATCAAGGGCACATGCTGTACAGTTGGCATTGCAACCTTATGATAAATATGCATTTCAATAAGGTCCTTATAACCCCCCACCCTTAATATATGTGATGCCATTGAATGTATAATTTGCAAAAGCTGAGAAAAGATCTGGTGATCCCAAATACGGTAGCAATACCATGCTGCCTGTCTTTCTGAAAACTGCTGCAATAGCCCTTCTGAGTGATACATATAAATTATTAATTAAGTAAACACACTTCTGAATGAAAATGTTATTAGATGAGTTAAGTTGTTAGGATGGTAAAATATAGCAGCAGGAGCAGCAGACAACAACAAAAGTAAATGCATCGTACCAAAATAGTGCAGCTGTTATCCTGTTACATTCTTTTTATGAGAATTTACATTAAAATATGAAATAGAAGTTAGCATTTAGTTCCTTACTTTATTGTATATACAAACAACTGTAAACTTTTTTAGTACTTATGTCATTACAAAGTAAATATGGCATACGTACATGTATTTTTACTAAGGTTTCTAATTAAACTAGATAATATAAGTCATATTTAATACTGCAACAGAAATTGAAATGCAATAGAATAGAACAGAACTTTGGCCTCCTTTTCCAAACCTCTGCCATCCACTGGGAAAGCTGGTCAGGCCTGTGCTGCTGCAGGTAATCATATCTGTGCTTACATTGATCTTTTGTATGGGGGATGTCAATCAGATATTTTAACTCATCTCATATCACAGAAGTGATCAACATAGACAGAGACAGAATTCAGACACTGGACCAAACTCAGTTTGACTTTGTCAAGGGAAGATCATGCCTACTAAACCTGGTGGACTTCTTTGAGAAGGTCCCCAAGGCAATGGATGAGGAGAAAACAGTGCATTCTGCCTCCCATGACCTGGCTAAAGCATTTGATACAATACGTCACTTGAGTATAGTTGATAAACTCACTGAATTGGCCTAAATCTGTACATAACTTACATAATCTGTACATAACTTACTGGATTGCCAGCTGGCTCACAGACAGGACCAAAGAAGTCAGGATTGGTGATACTAACTCCACTAAGAGACTGTTCACCATTGGGGTACCTCAGAGCTTCATGCTGGGGCCACTCCTAACTGGCATCAGTTTCTTGGAAGTAATGGCTAACGTCAAGGGCCTTTGGCTGACTAAGTTCACAGATGACAACGAACTGGAAACTGTCACAGATTCCCCCATAAAACAAACTTCTTACAACAGAGTCTAACACAGACAGATGATTGGTGCCAAAGTCACTGACTAAAACTCAATGCCAAGAAATGCATTAAAGTGCCATTTGAGAAAACTTTCACTCAGTTTAATTACTCCATCGACAGTACACCCCTAAGAGTTGACCCAGTAGTCAGGGATCTGGGAACATATGTAGACAGTAATCTGTCCTTTGACCAACATGTGATGAAGGTAATAAGTAAGGGCATGGTATCCAGGTCCAAGAAGCCATTGTGCCACTTTATTTGGCCCTTATCAGACCCATCATTGAGTATAAGGCCTCCTTTTTCTGTACCTGACAACACATATGCAATGGATGGAAAGCCCAGTAAGGCTTCTTACCAGAAGAATCTAGGGTATAAACACATTGTCCTATACAGATTGCCTTAAAGCCCTATCTCTATACTCCGTCTCTTACAGGTTACTGAAAGGTGTTCGATGCCTGGCAAACAAGGCATCCTCAGATCCAGCTATGATGGATGTTTTGCACATCTGCCAATGGAACAGCATCAGAACCACTTGGCCCAAGAATTTAAATTTTACTTGTGACATAAATAAGATGTTAGTGAGACAGATATATGTCTCAGAGGATACCTATTCCCTGGAACAGGCTCCCTATCCATGTGAGGCAGAATCCATCCCTAACCCTATTCAAATATAACCTTGACCAGTAGATGGAAAATTGGAAATTCAACATATGTCTGGCCCCTATGTCTTTGATAGACAGAAGCAGACAGCAATGTTAAAATAACACCCCCCACACATTTAACCCTTAGGAAACTACCTAACATACCGCCTCCTAATAAAATACCCATGATACGTACATAGGGACGCGGTTGGGTTGGACTGCATGGCTAACCATATAAAGGCCCTGGTGGTTGTTAGCCTACTATGTAACTATAAAACCTATGAATTCAGTCCAGATGTCAATTTTTTACATGGGCCTGTGCTCACTGCTTTTAAGTTTTGCAGGTATGAAGCCTGCAGCAGGTAAAGGAGTATCTTAGTCTCCTTTTCACACCAGCTTTGGGATCAACCCTGAGCTTTCACAGTTGACAGGTTCAACTCAAAATGAAGAGTTAGGTATGAAACTAAGACCCCCTAATAAGGTATGAGATCACTCTGCCTGGCATCTTGCACCCTGAACTGTCATTCACTGAGTGTTGAGAAGCAGGTGCATTCACAGAATAGTTCTATATGCTCCACCTACATGCCAGAAAGCAGAGATGGGAAGAGTTCCTTACAGGTTGTCCTTAACAGTAGTAACTGCACTACAATCATAAATGCAATTATGCATAAGTACAGTAATGCAATATTTATAATGCTGTGCACTGAAATGCCCAATGTACATAATTAAATAAGTTGTGCACATTTTTGAAACATTCTTAGTATCATCATTTTGATCTCTGATGGTCACAACATTTGTGTGAAATCTGATGGAAAGTGAGAATTACAGCAAGTATTTTAACACTGTTACAATTAAGATAAAAACAGAAGAAACAGGCTGTTAGCACTGGAGTTTAGAGTGACAAATTCAGGATTAGCCTCACAATTAATGATAAGGAGGAAAATTTTACTACATTACTGTTCTTATACATGCTACTGACTTTTCTGAGTAAAACTATCATATTTAGTTAATATTCAGTACATTAACATCAAAGGACTTGCTTATTGTAAACAGTGGTATCTGGCACTGGAAATGCTCAGGACCAAGGTGCAGGCAACCTCACTACATTCTAAGGAATATACCATGAACAACTCAATTGTCATTCCTTTAATCCCAACCTTCTAGCACTCATTCACAGGCCTACATTTCACTGCACACATACTGATGGAGGTGAACAATTTATTACAAACATACAAAAATAAAAAGTAAAAATAAATACATAAATAAATGAATGAATGAATAAATGAATAAATAAATACAAAGAAAGCATTACAAAACTGAAAGTGGGATTAGCAAAACATACATTGTTTTCTTTTGTTTTGCTAATGCAAAATGACTTATTCAAATGCATGTCAAAGAAGTTATTACACTCATTAAAGGTAGGGATGTAGTAATTACTGCAACAGTTGCATTTTAATGGAAAAATGTTATGGCATCAGTTCTACTGGTTACAGCAGTTGGTTAAAACCTGGAATGGTGTGTTAATTTCCAGTGTTAATAAAGTTTATGAAGTGTGCAAACTGCCATATCTGTGTCCAAAAAAAAAAAAAAAAAAAAAAAAAAAAAAGCAAAGAGATTTTACAGCATCGGGGATTAGTCCACACAAAAGAGGGAGGGCAGTTTTACTAATGTGGAAAAACATCCTACTGGATACAGTTAGCACATATGTAAAACATCTTTCTGGAAAAGGGGGTCAAACCAAGTAGAGAGAGTGAAGATGTGGATTCCAAGATGTGGAATCTAGTTGTGGCTGACATAAATGCTACAGGAGGAAGGAATTACACTTTGGCAAATTGCAGGGGAAGAGCTAATGACATGGTGGGCTGTGCAAGGAATAAAGCTAGGCAGAATGCAACTGTAACTCCTGATGAAGAGTACCTTGCTCTCTTTAAGAGGCAATGAGTATGATGTGGAGGATAATGGTACAGGATTTCTTTGAGGAGGTGTGGACACAAACAACTAGAATGACCAATAATATCCATGTACAGGTGGTGCAGAATGTCAGTCTTTTGCTGACACTAATTTTCAGGGCATGTGTACTTGGTTACATAACTGTACATATTAATGCAAAATTTTGCTTCATCAGGTACTCTATCAACAACAGCTCAAGCACCACCTCAGCACACAGCACATTGTAAGTGTGGACATCATAAATGTAGTACTAAAGCATTTGCTTGTCACAGGTGGCATTAACCAAATCATTATATATTTCTTAACAGGTTCAATACCACAGACAATAGCATGCTGTGTTTCACTACAAAGGGCTGATATTGATAACAAAATGGCTGTCAATGATGATGCCAGTATTCCCATATTCATGACAGAGCTTCAGGACAGTGGCACACAGCCACAAAGTGTACCGATAGGGCTCTGGACCCTCCAACAGGTGGATTCCTCTGTAGTTAGTGACACATTTAGACACTCAGGATAATGAAAAAATGAGATTACAACACGTGAGTATAGCACAGCATAGCTCAAATATTTTTTCCAGTGCATAGGAGGCTAAACCTCTGGACAAAGGCGCAACCCTACCTAAGGTACTGTTTCCTCTGTCATACCTGTATACAGGGGTGCCAAATGAAGACATCTTTCACAGTTAGCTCTGGAGACACATATGGACTTGTCTGCCCAGCAGCAGATGTGCAGAGATTTCAGTCCAAGGCTGCTGCCAACTGAAAGTCAAGTGGAGATGGTAAGAGTGTTACATGGTATAAGTGAAGAAATTCAACAATACATGGGAAAAGTGGTAGCCAAGGACAACGGATGATCCTCATGCCTTGTATGGTTACACACAGAGCATACTTGGAAGCCTCTATCTGTAAAACATTAAGGACTTGCCAGACACACACTGTGGACATGCATGTTCATGGGCCACATGTGGGGTGGAAAATTAGGCCAAAAAATCACATGTCCCAGCAAACTGCTGCAGACATTCATGTAAATACCATTGAAAAGAAGGCAGTTAGACATTGCTAAACTTCCAAATCACGTGGGAGAGCCTGAGAGTCAAGATCCTGCATCACTGTTAGGTCAATGCCAAGGGGTTTCCTTGCATCCAGTAGATCCAGTTATCAGACCAACTCAGTATCAACCATTGGTGGTGTATGATATATAGATAATAGGATCATAGGAGGTTACTAGGCTATTGGCACTGAGGCCCTTATAAGCCTAGCCAAGAGTTTAGCCCATGTTTAGACAAGTCAGCACCCAAACCCCCTGTCCAGTAGGGACACAAATGGAATCACAGGGGTGTATTTTCTGTCTCCTATCCAGTTATCCAGGTTGCACTTAAAAGGGGATAATGAGATACTCTGCTTGATGTGGAGAGGGAGTCTATTCCACAGATGGAGGAGTCTTAGGGACACAAATCTGTCCTGCCAACAAGTCCTATTAATATCACAGACCAGGTGAGGTCATGCATATGGGTTGCACAAGTGAAGCTTGACTTGCAGATATGCAGCAGTCCCATTAAGGCGGGGTCTGAGATTGCTTTGTATGCCAGACAGAGGTTACCTCTGAGGAGTATGTATGAAACTGAGTAGAGGGGCAGGGCTTTTAGCCTATCTGTATAGGGTAGATGTTTGTGGCCCTGGATTCTCTTGGTGAGGAATCTCTGTGGTCTCTCCAGTTGCTGCATATATGCTTTGCGCCTGTAAATGACGCATAGTGTAAGGTGACCATGCACCACTCAGCGTAGCTCGCAGATAACACTAAATGCACCAGGTATTATCTTTGCAGCTTTTATACTGTCATGTAATAAATGTTATGGTCTATAGTTGTAGACTACATGCCGCAGCTTTGCCTGCATAGTCATGCACTGTGCACGAGCCTGCCAGATGGTTGTCATTCATCTGCCATTGGCTGTTCACTGTCACTGTCATCATTGATGGATCAACTGAAAGGGAGAGCTACACTGCCACTGTCTGTGAGACCAGTGCATGATCATTGTATGCAGAATGCAGCAGGCCATAAACATTCTGCATAGAGTTGCAGGATCATACTAAAGTCCTTCTACCTGTCATCCAGGCAATGGAAACAGGCTTTGGACAGGCCAAACACTCATTCAAGTACTATCCATGTCTGTTTGGGGGCAGTGTTCAAGCACTCTTCAGCAGTTCCCTGAGGGTTTACAGACTGGTGTCATTATCCAAGGTTTGATTGGGTAGGTGGTGTCACCTAGATAAAGTAACACGAAGCGGACATGTGTGGAAATGGTGATTAGACCGTATTACCTAGTTCACTATAAGTGCAGAAGATACTTATGGTAAAAACATTATAATAGACTTCAAGTAGCAATTAGGTGACAACAAATAATCTTACCATGCAGGAAGTTGTGGTTCAGTGAACTTGTGTAAGTGAGTATCATGGCCACTTTCAATATATTTATGATGCAGCCCATGCATCACACACTACTTGTCACTTAATAAAATGGTAACCCTGTCTGTTACTGTACCCAGCAAGGAGTGGCACTCACACGACCTTGGCTAGATGTTAGTGTTCTTCCTGTTCATGACAATGTCTGTTGAAGGAAGAGGCAGCATGACAACAGCCACTTGGAAGGCCTTTCCTGGATGTAGACACATCCACAATTGATGTTCCAATAGAAGTTCTACCAGTGTGCCAGGTCTGCTAACATCTGATCATGTAGCAGATAGCTAGCCACAAGTATGGCCCCTGGACTCTGACAGATGACCCAGAAAAGACACTCATGTTACAATGTGTGATTCATTCTATCCAATGATCATAAATACGGGTCATGCACTCCTGTAAGTCAGCAAGCACAGTCAGGATCACCCCCACATCCTTTGCCAAGACTCTGGTAGGACTTCCTTATGTCTCTACAATGGCCCTGCACATATGTCGGGGAGGGTAGTAACCATACCTCTAGTGAGTACCAGTACCAAATCCATTGTGTGGGCCCTCTTTCCCATGAATGCTAGGGGGCAGATTCAGACATGTGTTTACTGGAGGCCATCACACTTCTCTGATGTACAGTGTCCCCATTAACTTGTTCACTGTTATATGGTATTTTTTCCTGGCTATGCATAGACATGAAGGCCATGTCCATACTCTAATGAGTGGATGTAGGGAGATAACACTCCCTGTGTCCATCACACACTCCCCATCCCTTGACTGTGCCAGCACAGTATACCCATCATTATCAGAGGCTAATGATCCCCTGTCATGAGACTAAGTCATCTCATAGTGCTGTTACCAGAGAATCATTTACCTGTGTAAACATCAAAACAAAACATGTCCAATGTATGTATAGGGAATCATGCACCTGTGTATACATCAAATCAAAACATGTCCAATTTATGTATAGGGAATCATTTACCTGTGTATACACCAAATCAAAGCATATCCAATGTATGTAGAGGGAATCATTCACCTGTGTACACATCAAATCAAAACATGTCCAATGTATGTATAGGGAATCATTCACCTGTGTATACACCAAATCAAAGCATGTCCAGTGTATGTACAGGGAATCATTCACCTGTGTATACACCAAATCAAAGCATGTCCAATGTATGTATAGGGAATCATTCACCTGTGTACACATCAAATCAAAGCATTGCTCAATGTATGTATAGGGAATCATTAATCTGTGTATACACCAAATCAAAGTATGTCCAATGTATGTACATAACCTGTGTATACACCAAGTCAAAGCATGTCCAATGTATGTACAGGGAATCATTCACCTGTGTACACACCAGATCAAAGCAAAACCAATGTATGCATGACCCGGCCCCACCACTACACATGCAACTGATATCCTTACAACTTTAATAACCCTGCCCAGACCTTGTGTAGATAGATGTTGCACATATTTGCCAGATGTACTTTTACATGACATAAGCGAGACAAGTATAAACTATAATATCACTACCAGTTAAAAATAGGGGCAAGTAGTGATAGTAGGACTACATACCTGAGGCATCATCAGTAGAAATTCTCTGGGGCCTATACAGTTCTACCCTGACATCCAGCACCACACTGTTGTACTGCTGTTAAGTGAGGCCAGGAACTCCTTCAGAACTGAAATGACTTGTTCTCCATACCCATGTTTAGCTTCTACTCTGTGAGTGATAGTAAGGATCATATCAGCTGCTTGGTGGCAGACCGCATCATAATTACAATTCTGATCACCCAGAGCTTTACCATGGGTATCAATTTTCCATCAGTCATGGTCAAAGAAGGGCAGTTCAGAAGAATTCAGTGCTAAGAGCCATGCACCATGGAGATGGAGGGCTTCTAGTACCACTAAATTTTCATTGTCTATGAACTTGGGTATGTGGGCAGATGTGGATTTTTGTGCTTGTTTCTTAGGCATAGCTCTGTTGGTATGGGATCACTGGAATTATCAGATGTGGTCATACATGGATCCAATATCCTAGACCTGGTCATTACCAACATGGCAAATCAATGCTCCATACCTATGGTCACCCCGTCGTTAGTCAGGTCTGACCATAAGCTAATCACCCTTAACATCCACATCCCACCCCCACCCCCCAGTAAAGAAACCACCATAAAAAACTTCTCCAAAGCCAACTTCATGCTACTCAAGTCAAAAGTGACAAACTTCATGACACCCATGCAGACGGGAACTGAAAGTTCAACTGCTGAATCCTACACTAAGGCACTGTACGAGCACATCTACTCATGCATGAATCGTGCCATCCCAAATAGAACCAAAATGCTCTCATCCAAAAAAAGGAAGCCAATCTGGTGGTCCCCTGCCATAAACAAACTTTACAACAAAAGGAAGAAACTTTTGCAGAAAAGAGGAAAATCCCAGGATGCAAAAAACTCCTTTACTAGCCTCAGTAAGAAACTGAGATGCCTCATAAAATCCTCCAAAGCTAGTTATGAAAATAAAATTGCCAAAGATTCCAAAGACAACCACAAAGCATTCTATAACTATGTCAAGAATCTAAATGGCAATGCTCAGATCTGCTCTGAGCTAAAACAGAATGGCAATAAATATACTGATCCAAAGGATATTGCCAATATCCTGGCAGATCGATTCAGTGCCAACTTCACCCCCTCTCACCCCCTAAATGGCCCATCTCAATACCGGAAGATTGCCAAATTCCAGTAATAATGGCCACACAGGTACAAAACGCACTCTCTAAAGCCAAGAATACAGCATCCATGGGACCAGATGACATCCCGGGCTGTGTACTACATGAACTACAATATGAACTGGCACCTTACCTAAGTGTCATGTTTAATCATAGCCTCACCTCAGGTTTTGTGCCCACTGAGTGGCGCAGAGCTACAGTTATCCCAATCCACAAGGGGGGATCCACCTTGGATCCCAGAAACTACCGTCCCATCAGTCTGACAAGCCTTATCTGCAAGGCCATGGAGTGTATTATCATGGAACTTATAAACAAAGACATTGGCAACCTTCAAACATTGGACCCCACCCAGTTTGGGTTTGTGAAGGGCCGATCTTGTCTCCTGAACCTGATTGACTTCTTTGAATCAGTCTCCAGAGCCATGGACAAGGGTAAGGTGGTCCACACAGCCTATCTAGACCTTGCCAAGGCCTTTGACACCATCCCCACTCTGGAATCATAGATAAACTTACTAAGTTGGGTATTAATCCCTATGTCACCCAATGGGTTGCTAAATGGCTTACTGATAGAACCCACACTGTAAAAGTAGCCAACTCCAAATCCAGCTCTAGACAAGTGACAAGTGGAGTACCTCAGGGTTCAGTCCTGGGGCCGCTCTTGTTTGGCATCTACTTCTCTGAAGTACAGGTCAACACTAAGGGACTCTGGCTAACAAAGTTTGCAGATGACTGCAAACTGGGAGCCATTATTGAATCCCCAAATGATGTGGATACTCTACAAAAGGGCCTTACAGAAACAGATGCTTGGTGCCAGAGCCATGGGCTCAAGCTCAATGCCAAGAAATGTATTGTTATCCCTTTGGGAAAAAACATGTATCCATGAATTACCATATAGGTGGCAGTACACTAAACACAGAAAGTGTGATAAGAGACTTAGGGACACAGGTGGACAGTGGTCTCACCTTCGATAACCACATCGCCACAACAGTCAGGAAATCCTTCTATGTGGCACACCTCATCATGAAGGGCTTTTCATCCAGAAAAAAGGAGGTCATTGTCCCACTGTACTCATCCCTCATTAGACCCATTATAGAATACAACGCCCCATTTGGTATGTACCTCTCAAGACATCTGCAACAACTGGAAAGGCCTCAGAAATACCTCACTAAAAGAATCACAGGCCTAAAGCAGATGCCCTACGCTGACCGCCTTAAAAACTCCAGCTATACTCTGTCGCATATTGTCTACTCAGAGGCGATCTCTGCTTAACATACAAGGCCATGTCAAACCCAGAGCTGTTGGACATGCTACACTTAAAGAAATCCCAATCCCTCAGAGCTACATGCTCCAGGGATCTAAATCTTGTCAGCACAATAAACAAAACATGCTGGAGGGATAGGTTCCTGACCCAGAGACTCCCCAGACTCTGGAATAGATTGCCCATACATGTCAAGCAGAGTGCCTCTTTGGACCTCTTCAAGAGGAACCTTGACGATTGGATGGGAGAAAGGAAATTCACCCCAGGGATTACGTCAGTCGCCCTGCTAGACAGGGGTCCAGGAAAGTAAATAATGTAGGAAGAAATAGCCAGGGAATTGTTATGGCTAGGCTTGTATAGGCCCTAGGGCTGATAGCCTAGTACCAACCTATGAACCTATGAACCTATTAGAAATACTATACTAATAGGCCATCTTTTATGCTTTACTATGGCCTGACACCAACATTCATTTAATAAACGTCATGGCCCATATTATATCCTAAGTACAATTCCCTCACCCCTCCAAACTACAAACACATGACTGCAAATTAATTAGCATGCAACTTAAGCACATGGTCATTAGCCACAACCTTTGTAGAAATTATATTGTAATTACATAAGTTTAAAGTATACAACATTACAGTGGTGTATGCCACACTTATGTTGCAACTGCTTATTGTAAAGTGCCTGCATGGTACCATGGCTAGTAAACTTGCAATGTACCCCATTCAGAGACCTGTGCCCCATGCATGTAAATACAATGAAAACTGACAGCACTTCTAGGCCTTTCAGTAAATAGAACACAAATAGCTACCCTTGTACAAAGAAGAAGCTGTAAAAGTACCACATACCTAATGTAAACAGGTATTCTTATGTAGCAAAAAATTCTTTGAGATAAAACGAAGCAGGATTCAAATAATAGTACGTCTTCCATATACAGCTGAAGATCTGTGGATCCCATCACACATGAATCATGTAGATTATACTCCCACTGGCCACAGTGAGTAAGGTAATTAGGGCTCATCTCATTATTACTTCTAAATTGCTCAATTTGCATGATGAGAAAACTTGATACACATTGTGCAGAGTTCAACACAAAACCATGCTCATGCCTGAGCACCTGCGGTCAGCTCTGTGTGTACTTGGGAAGGTTAAATTATAGGGGATGAAAAATAGTCATATTAATACCTTTCAAGGATACCTCATCATGAGGCATGTTCCTCAGTTTTAGCTTTAAAATCCCATGCTCCTCACATTTCCACACTGAAAGGGTCTGTCACATGTTCAAGTGATAGCAACATTTTAACTGATTTGCTTGATAAATAACACACTAAATGCTTTTAATTCATCTAAAGCTCATTTTATGAGTACAAAAATGACACATTAACCATGCTGTAAGCTACATAGATTAAGCTGTTGATAAGCTGTTAGTAAGTGTCCCACATATTGCTCATTTATTGAAATTATTCCACGGAGTGTTTATGGAAAAGTTGGGCGTAATATTCATGCTAGCTGTAACATCTCTGTATGGAGTTGCCATTGAGCATATATTTTCAGCACCACACAGAGGGATGGAGGACTGCCATATTTTACACTTTAACTTGCCATTGGAAGCATAATAATATGGAATCTATATTTTATTATTTTGTCATCCATCACACAAATGAGGTGCCCATTTTTGTATGAAGACTCAAAGTCATTTGAACACCAATTCCATGCCATTTTTCCTGATATGTTTGAAGGCAAGACAATAATGGCTAGAGAAGGTGAGGGTAGTGTTCCTTTGAGCATAGAGGAGGTGGAAAGAGGAGACCAAGATTTTTCTTGGCATCTACCTTAAACATTACAGATGTAGCCTCCTGCTGAAGCATGGCTTCGCAGTTTAACTTACATTTTATAAATACAGTAACATCTTCCCTACAAAACAAAACTACTGCAAATCCAGTCATCAGCCCCAAACATTGAAGCCACAACAAATCTTCACATTAGCTCCAGTTCCAATATCTACAATTAAAAATTACCTATGCAGCCTTAAGACAACAACCATTGTCCCTGACCAATTCCATCTGAATGCCAAAAATTCATGGCTGATAACCTTATATGTCCAGCCCCAATTCTAATAAACCACTGTCTCTCCAAGAAAAATATGCCTCCACCTTATGGAAAAAAAACTATATAATTCCCATCCATAAAAGTGGCTGATCAACCAAGCTCACAAACTACAGCCCAATTGCCATTCTCTCATCCTTATCCAAAATCTCAGAAAGATGTATTCATTCTGAGATAACATTTATTACTTCTCCTAACCTCCTCTCTGCCTCACAGCAGGGTTTCACATCCAGTCACAGTAGAGACACTGCATTTTTAAGGTTCACTGATATAATAATTTACAATGAAAGTTCATGTCTTCTAACCTCAGCCCTGTTTCTGGATCTATACAAGTCATTTGACACAGTCAGTCATCAAATTCTCCTAACTGCACTCTCTTCCTAAGAGCTATTATGCTCCTCAGTTAATTAGTTTCTTAGTTACATCACTAGCAGTATCAGTGCTGCAACAGGTAGCACCTTTGCATTAGGTGCAGAACACTGTGGGTTCTATTCTCACACCAGTTAGGTTGATTACTGACACTGCAGTGCAGCATAAAGAAGATGCTCTACTCTTGAATGTACCATCCTTTGGATGAGATGTTAAACCAAGTGGTAGCTCAGGTGGATGCAAACGATCCCACAGCATTTATCAAAAAGATTAGTGGTCCTTTATTAAATACAGTCTTTGTACTATTACATATTATACATTATTTGCAGTTATTTACATCCTTTACATTCATTTTCCATAATTTGCATAACTTTATACATACACTTGAATCTCTTTATGCCCATTCCTTTTCCGTCCCCCACTCTTTTTTCCACAAACAAAATCTTTTTTTTTAATATGTCTGTCGATATCCATTACCCATTAAATTTTAACTCATTCAGTCTTTCATTCCATTTAGTCCATACTACATCTTTTTATCTATTTTCTTTACATATCCCCCTTTATTATCATAATAACTATATTCCAACATATCCATACTTATATACTTCATTTACTTAATACCTTCCAGGACATTATTTTTCCATATTTTTTCCCATAATTTCTTCACTATGTTGCATCGTTTCTGTTGTTTCTACACAGCAATTGCATATTCTTTCCTCTGTTCTCTGTTTTTATATGGCATATTTGATGCCACTGGCAATGTCTGTATTCATAATCTCCATAGAAAATCTCAGCCTTCTATATATTTCTCACCCCACTCTAGTCTTGTTTATGGGTTTTACTTTTTCTCCCTCCAACTTTTCACATGGATAAGTACAGTTATATTTATTCATTATGTTTAAATATCATTCTTTCCTATTATATTCTGTCACATCTTTATTTTCTGTAACATATTTTTTTCTTGATAATCATTTATTTCACCATCCATGCACTATTTCTCTCTTTTAAATGTATTCACTATACACCATGTTTTCTTGTATTTTTCTTTCATTGTTATACTTATTAATGGCTTATTTTCCTCTCTTAGCCACGTTAACACTTTACATGGATTCAATGAAGCTGCATCAACAACTGGATTTACAGAACATAACTCTCCTTTTTCTTTTACATATAACACACCTCTTCTCACTGGATTTAATCTAGATCCCCATATAAATGAAAACACAGTTGACATTACTTTCTCTTTATATTTTACTGGGGTCATAAACACATTTGCTAAATATGCAACTTTTCCCAATAATATATATTTTATTAAGTACACTTTCTTACTATGACAGCATATATGTTTTACAAAATAAGCACACATTACTTATTTTTTTATATATTATCTTCCCATTGCTGCATTCTGTTTCCTTACCAAATTTTATATCTAATATTTCAATGACATCCATATTAAACTTAATATTTTCTATTTTACCTATTATACCTAGACCTTTACGGTTTTGTGTGCCGGTCAGTGCCAGTTAGCTAGGGTTAAAGTATTCCCGGCTCCACAAAGTGTACTCTTCGATTTTTCCCTTGGAACTAGACAAACTTTCAACTTAAGCACTCAAATCATTCACTTCTCATACCAGCACTTGCTCAAAACTCATAGCAAGCACTAATTAACCCTAGCACTAGACCCCACTATACTGTCCAGAAGGACAAGGCTCTCTATTTGTCCCTACCAGCCAATCAGTAAAACAGCTCACTTTACCTATTCAAGCATGTCCAAAGGACAGTTTCAGGTATACTCTCCAGTCCAACTGGTGAATCTGGGCGTTTTGAGGCAATGTTACAACTGCCTAATGCACACACACAACCCTCTCCTCCTACCACCAAACACTAATATATGGAGAGATGCACTTATACAGCAAAACTGGAGGCAAAGCTCTCTCAACCCAAGACTGGAACTGACAGTCAAGAGGAGAAGGGAAGCAACACACCACCAGTCTCACATAGACCTTTTAAACCAACACTAGCAAATAACACACATAAATACATGAAAACATACTCGGAGGCTCTAAATAAAAATCTACAAAAGCAACAGAGACCTCCAAAGCAGATATCCATGCAACCTCCACACCCCATCACAAACCATGAAACACATACTTCACATAATTAGTGTGCCATGCAATCACAGCCCTTAAGGCAAAATAACATACCAAACCCACTAGTAATAGGCGACTCTATAGTCAGGCACACTAATGTCCCACTAACTAGGCTGGACAAGGAGACGGTTACAGCTAGCTGCCTGTCCGGCGCCAGGATCCACCACATAACACAAGAACTCAGTTCACTCCAGAACAAGTACAAATATGACTCTGTCATTGTCCATGTTGGTGTGAATGACCTGAGACATACCTCCCTGGACTACATGAAAAGAGGCATGGAAGAGCTCTCTGATCATGTAGCCCAGGCCGGTATGACCCTGACCCTGAGTATCATCCTGCCCTCACTCAGAATGATGCCACAGTATAAAGAAAAAAATGATCAATTTCAGCAACTGGTTCTGGAGTCATTCAAAGGGGATCCAGTATCTGTCCACCTGGGATTACATGCTCGACAAGCCACATTGCTTTACAAGAGATGGCTTGCACCTGTCACCCTTAGGCTTTTGAATACTGGCCAAGGCTTTTGCTGCCCCCATAGTGCCTTTTTTAGGCAAGGCTCAAAAGACAAACTCACCACAGTAAATAGCACAAGTAACCAAAAACTGAGGGTAATGCAACGCCAGAAGTCTAAACCTTAAAATGCATGCACTCGAGGTACTCCTCAGTATGGTGAACACTGATATCTGTGCAGTAACAGAAACCTGGTTTAAGGCTCCAAGGAGCACCCCAGCACTACTACGCTATAACTATACCATACGTTTTGGCCACAGAACCCGGACCGAAACACAAAAGGCGGGGGTGTATCCATATTCATCAAGGATACCCACACCTCCAGGTTAGTGGCGCAGCACTATGCCTCAGAGATCATCCATGTGCAACTACCAATGGGTAAAACTGCAATTCAAATTATAGCTTGCTACAGATCACCCACCATGACCCAGGACCCCCATTTCTGGAGACACTGGAAAATATGAAGGTCCTATCAAACACCCTAATATTGGGTGATTTGAATTACCCAAACATTAACTGGGAGAACTACTCAAGTACTAACTCCCTTGCCCAACGCTGCCTAGAATTTATAAACTCGAATGCCCTGGATCAACTGGTCAACACCCCCACCAGAGGTGGCAATATATTGGACCTGGTCATCACCAACATGGGTGACCGGTGTTCCTCGCTGGTTAGATCAGACCATAGATTAATCAGTCTGGATATCCACATTCTGCCCCCACCCCAAATCAAGGAAACCACTATGAAAAACTTTTCAAAAGCAAACTTCACATTACTCAAGACCGAGGTGGAAAGGTGCACAGCCCCCATGTTAAAGGACAATGCTGTCCAAGCTGCTGAATCCCTTACAAAGGCACTCTATGAGCACCTGCAAGAATGCATGGATCGTGCTATCCCAAGCAAAATCAAGACTCACTCCTCCAAGAAAAGGAAACCAGTCTGGTGGACCCCTGCCATAAACAGGCTATACAATAGAAGGAGGAAACTAGTACAGAAAAGAGTAAAATCCCAAGAAGGAAAGACATCCCTGATCAGTATCAGCAAGAAACTATGATCCCTCATAAAATCATCCAAGGCTAGCTTCGAAAGAAAAATTGTTAAGGACTCCAAAGATAACCACAAAGTGTTCTTCAGCTATGTCAAGAACCTAAGTGGAAACTCTCAGATCTGCTCTGAGTTAGTGCAGAATGGCACAAAATACACTGAACCGACTGATATTGCCAACATTCTGGCAGGCAGGTTTAGTGCAAACTTCACCCCCCTCTCACCCCCTGAAGGGCCCATAACCATACCAGAAGAATGGAGAGCTCTGGCAATCACTGACACACAGGTTAAAACAGCTCTATCCAAAGCAAAAAACACAGCTTCAATGGGACCAGAAAGAGTCCCAGGCTGTCTTACATGAGCTCCAAAATGAACTAACCCCTCACCTAAACACACTGTTCAAACTCAGCCTCTCTACAGGCTACGTACCCATAGAGTGGCACACAGCAACAGTTATCCTGCTCCACAAAGATGGAGCCACAACGGACCCTGGGAACTATCACTCTATAAGCCTGACTAGCCTGGTCTGCAAGGCTATGGAGTGCATCATCATGGAACTCATTAACAGAGACATTGAGAACCTCCAAACATTGGACCCTACCCAGTTTGGCTTTGTTAAGGGCAGATCATGCCTCCTAAACATGGTGGACTTCTTTGAGACAGTTATCAAGGCTTTAGATGAGGGAAAGGAGGTCCACACAGCCTACCTAGACCTCGCAAAGGCTTTTGACATCATTCCCCACTCTGGTATTATAGACAAGCTCACCAGCCTGAACATAAACCCCTATGTCTCGAGATGGGTTGCCAATTGGCTCATGGATAGAACCCACACAATGACAGTTGCAGGCTCTAGGTCTGACTGTAAACTGGTTACAAGTGGCATCCCCCCAGGGCTCAGTCCTGGGACCCCTCCTGTTTGGTATGTACTCCTCAGAGGTACAGGCAAGCACAGGAGGACTATGGCTGACCAAGTTCACAGACAACTGCAAACTGGGGGCCGTAATTGACTCTCTGGCTGATACAGACATCCTCCAGAAGGGTCTCACTGAGATGGATACCTGGTGTCAAAATCATGGCCTCAAGCTAAATGTCAAAAAGTGCATAGTCATCCCCTTTGGAAAAAACAAAGTACCCATGAACTACCACATACATGGTAGTCCCCTAAATACAGAAAATATAATAAGGGATCTGGGGACCCAAGTAGATAGTAATATCTCCTTTGATAATCATATTGCCAAGGTGGTTAGAAAATCCTTCTATGTGGCCCACCTAATCACAAAAGGGTTCACATCTAGGACAAAAGAGGTTATTGTGCCCAACTACTCATCACTCATCAGACCCATCATAGAGTACAACGCCACATTTGGGATGTACCTTACAAGACACCTGCAACAGCTGGAAAGACCACAGAAGTACCTCACCAGGAGGATTACTCACCTCAAATAGATGTCCTATGCAGCCTGACTGAAGAAACTCCAGCTGTACTCGGTTGCATACCGCTTACTCAGAGATGATCTCTGCCTGACATACAAGGCCATGTCCAACCCAGAATTGATAGGCCATGTCCAACCCAGAATTGATGGACATGCTCCACCTAAAAAAAAAAAAAAACAAATCCCTGAGAGCCATATGCTCTAGGGATCTAAACCTCACCACAATGATAACTAGGATGTGCTGGAGGGATAGATTCCTGTCCCAGAGACTCCCTATGCTTTGGAACAGGATTCCAATTTACATTAGGCAGAACCTCTCGCTAACACTCTTCAAGAGAAACCTTGATGAGTGGATGGGAAAAAAAAATTACCCAGGGGATCACTGCAGTGGCTCTGCTGGCCAGAGACACAGGGAACTAATGGCTGTGCTGGACAGAGGCACAGGGAACTTATCTAAGGGGGCGGTGAAAGCCAACACATTCTGGCTAGGCTTATAGATGCCCTCAGACAGATAGTCTAGTACTTACCTATGAACCTACGAACCTATCCCTATTTATACTCAGGCCTAAAGCTCCCAAATATTGATTAAGTTTCTTAATAGCTACTTACATCCATTATTTATTCTTTGCCATTAAAACAATATTATCCACATAAGAGAACATAATTTGTACTTTAATCCCTTTTTATAGTCTGCTAGTTTTAATTATGTATTTATCTTACTAACCACTGTATTCACAACCAATGCAAATAAAATACTATTCATCCTTGTCTTATACCAATCTTTATATCTATATCTTGACTTAACCAACCATTCACTACAACCTTTACTTTATTTTTTCATACTCTGAAACAAATATTTTTACTATTTTTTCACTTATATTATATCCTTTCATTATGTCCCATAATACTTCATGTTGTATCCTGTCAAATGCCTTACTCAAATCACCTGACATGATTTTAACTTCTGTTTTCCTTTTCATTATATCATCTAACATTTCACTTATCATTCATAACTCTGGACTTCCTTTTCCCCTGTTCCCAAATATTGTTTCTTCTAATATTTATTTAATTTAGTTTCCGATCTCCTTTCTATTATCCTCATAAAAATCATGTATTCTGAGTTATTTAAAATTATTGGTCCCCAGTTTCTTATATCTTCTTTTTCCCCCTTTGTCCATATGCATTTTATAGCTCCAAGACATATTTCTTCTTATTCTAAGCCTTTGACTAACCAATCATTTAATACTTCTATGTAGTACTTCTGCCAGTCTAGCATGTCTTTATACATATAATATTCTATTCTATAAAATCCTGTTACTGATTCCATGTGTACTATTTTTACCACATTATGCACTTCTTCCAATGCCATTTCTTTCTCTATATCTTCATTACCCTGTTTTGATCATTTTTAACTTTTCTATCTTATTTTATTTAAATGTCTTTTCTATATATTCTTTTATTACGTTCATTATTTCTTGTTGATTTTTAGCACTTTGTCTTCTTTCATTCCTTATTTCTCTTATTATTCTTTTATTTTCTTTTACTATTGTATTTAAATAACGTCCTTCACCTTTCTTTTTCTCCTTGTAAAAATGCATTTATTTAAACAACATCCCTTTAATCTTCTCTTAAGGAAAGAGTGAATGATGCGGCAGTAATCTCATACAGTTCCTTTTCCATCTCAAAAATTATTTCTTATTTTTTACTAAACCTCTGAAAGCATAATTGCTTACTTCCTTGTATTTGTTCTTCTCTATTTTTTTTTTAATTTGCCTTTCCAGAAAGCATTTTTTATATATTTTTTCAAGCTTATCCACCAAGATGTCCAGTCCTTGTAAAATTCTGTCCTATCTTCATGATCTTTCCATAATTGCCTACCCCTTTCTATACCTTCCTTATCTAAATCTATTTAATCTTTTAATATGTCCCTTTCTTTTTTGAATTTCTATCCAAATAGCCAAATGATCTGAAAATCATGTAACTTTTATACCTTCTTGTATAATTTTCAAACTTTCTGAAATCATAAAATAATCTGCCTCAGTTCTTAGATATTCATTGTGTAAGTCCACTGTTTATTATCACATATATATATAACTTTCCACTTTTAATTATTTCAGACAATATTTTAACATCACCACCCTCATTTTTCTTTTACTAAAGTCACAATTAAAATCACCCACCAATGTTAGATCCATATTCACACTTACATAGTCTAAGATTGTTTTTAAATTCCCTTCTCTTTCTTTCTTCGTCACATGTGCATAAACTGTTATGATTCTACAAATCTTCTTTTTCCATGTCATATTTACAACTGTTACACTATCCAATATTTCCATGGAAAGATCCAAAACCCCTGTTGAGCTTTTACATAATGTAGCTATAGAGAACATGTTTATTTTTCTATATTCCAAATAATTTCACTTCCCCATAATGTTGCTACTTGTAATCTCTCCATTTTTTAAATCTGTGTATCTTCAAGTATACAAATATACATATCAAGTATTAGGCACCATTTTAATATGCCTAATCTTCTTTTTATGTTCTTTACATTGATTACATTTATCACCAAAATTCTCAGGTCCTATTTTACTGATTTATTTTCCCTTTCTATCACCCTTTGTCTTTTTTATGTTCCTTTGTACCTGAGCCTTTAAATTTCCTCTTCTTATCTTTTAATCTTTTCCCATAGAATTTTTCCCTTCCCTTAACCACTCTCAAATTAATTTTTTCTTTATCACCCTTTTCGACTATTACTTAATTCCCTTCTTTTTCTATCTTTTTATCCTTTACTTCACTGCCTTCTACTGAGACATTATTATGTATTATTGTCTGCTCTTCTTATTCTCTTCCTTGACCTGTTTCTAATTCTTCCTATTGCTGTCTCTCTCGTGTTCATTTTCATGCTTTCTACTCAATTTTCCTTATATTTTTCTGTATCTTATTTGTAATTCATCCATAAGTGACCTGATTTTTTACATTTAAAACATTTAAATTCACATTTTTGCATCATTCCCACTTTGCCACAAATATAACATTTTCTTCTGTCACAATTATTAATTAAATGATCACTTTTTCCACAAAAAATAATGTTTTTGTTGTCCCCAAAATTTCACAGTGTCCTTGTTTTAGTCTACATTTATCATACTTGGAATATGTACTATTCTTTCATTTTCCATTTTTAATACAACACTACAGTCCCAACTCCCAGTCCATAAACCTCTATTATAATAGATTTTTGGAAAGGCCATAGCACCTTTACATGCAATCTTTAAATAGTCTTTTAGTGATTCTTTTTCTACTTCAGTTCGGAACTGAACATATATTTTCTTTTTTGTCTCTCTATTAAATGCTTGCAAAACATACATGTTCCATGGATTACAGTTTTTCTTTAACTTATATTGTTCAAAAACTTCTCCAAATACTGTCCTGTTTCAGATATAATGTCACACAATTATCTTTATTGATATAAATGAATGCTGTTGCTGCTTTTAGAGAAATAACCAGTGGTGCTATTATAGGTTCATAGGTTCATAGGTTCATACTAGGCTATCTGCCCGAGGGCATTTACAAGCCTAGCCCATAGTTTTGTGGCTTACGCCACCCCTTTAGTATGGGGGACTATACCCATTATTTTGCTGTGCCTCTGTCGAGCAGTGACACTGAGGTAATCCCTGGGGTATATCTGCGATCTCCCATCCATTGGTCAAGATTTCTCTTGAACAAGGCCAGCGAGGTGCTCTGCCTCACATATACCGGGATTTTATTCCACAGCATAGGGAGTCTTTGGGTGATGAATCTATCCCTCCAGCATGTCCTATTAATAGCCGTGTCGAGGTTTAAGTCTCCGGCCCTTGTGGCTCTGACGGATCTAGATTTTTTGAGGTGCAGCATATTCATTAAATCTGGGTTTGACATGGCCTTGTATGTTAGGCAAAGGTCACCTCTGAGCAAGCGGTGCGACTGAATAGAGCTGGAGTTCTTTCAGTCGGGCAGCATAGGACAGATGTTTGAGACCCTTTATCCTTTTGGTGAGGAACTTTTGTGGCCTCTCCAGCTGCTGCAAGTGTCGGGTCAGATACATTCGAATGGGGCATTGTACTCAATCATTGGTCTGATGAGTGATGAGTATAGGGAGACTATGACCTCCCTTGATCTAGATGAGAATCCCTTCATGATAAGGTGGGCAATGTAGAAGGTCTTCCTAACTACTTTAGCTACATGGGTGTCGAATGACAGACTACTATCAACCTGGGTCCCCAGGTCCCTGATAACTTCTTCTGTGCTCAGTGGATTGCCACCTATTTGGTAGCTAGGGGTAACCTTGTTTTTCCCGAAGGGTATGACTATGCATTTTTGGCATTTAACTTTAGGCCATGGCTCTGGCACCAGTTATCCGTTTCTGTGAGACCCTTCTGAAGGATATCTGTGTCAGATGTGTTTTCTACTATGGCCCAGTTTGCAGTCATCTGCAAACTTTGTCAGCCATAACCCTCCTGTGTTTGCTTGTACTTCAGAAAAGTAGATGCCAAACAAGAGTGGGCCCAGGACTGAGCCCTGTGGTACACCACTTGTGACAGGCTTTGAGTCTGACATGGCGCCAGCAACTCTGACCCTGTGGGTTCTGTCACTCAGCCAGTTTGCAACCCATCTTGTGATGTATGGGTTAACATTTAAGCTGATGAGTTTTTCAATGATACCCGAGTGGGGTATTGTATCAAGGCCTTCACCAGATCGAGGTAGGCTGTATGGACTGCCTTTCCTCATCAATGGCTTTGGTGACTGTTTCAAAAAGTCAACCAAGTTTAGAAGGCATGATCTGCCTTTGACAAAGCCAAACTGGGATGGATCCAAAGTCTGCAAATTCCCTATGTCTTTATTTATGAGGTGCATTATGATCCTCTCCATGGCTTTGCAGATAAGGCTTGTCAAGCTAATGGGCCGGTAATTTCCAGGGTTGGTGGAGGCACCGCCTTTGTGAAGTGGGACCACAGTTGCAGTGCGCCACTCCCTGGGTACGTATCCAGAGGTAAGACTATGATTAAACAGCTGTCCTAGCTGTGGGTTTAATTCCTCATTGAGTTCGTGGAGCACACAGTCGGGGACACCATCAGGTCCCATGGATGCTGTGTTTTTTGCTTTGGAGAGAGCAGTTCTCACTTGGGCATTGGAGATGTTTGGGGGGCTGCAATCGCTTGGTATAGATATCTCTCCTTTTGGGAGAAGTTTGCACTGAACCTGTCAGCCAGTATGTTGGCAATGTCTGTAGGATCAGTAATCTTCACATCATTTTGAACTAGTTCTGAGCATATCTGGGAGTTTCCTCCCAGGTTTCTAACATAGCTAAAGAAGGCCTTATGATTGTCTTTTGAGTCTTTAGCTATTTTTCTCTCAAAATTTGCTTTGGATGATATTATGAGAGCTCTTAGTTTTTTACTTATAGTGATCAAGGGTGTCTTACCTTTTAAGGATTTTGCTCTATCTTGTAGTAGCTTCCTCCTTTTGTTGTAGAGTTTGTTTATGGCTGGGGTCCACCAGACTGGACGCTTGCCTTTGGTACAAAGAGTCTTTGTTTTGCTTGGGATTGCCTTATCCATGCAGTCCTGCAGGTGCTGGTAGAAGGCATTTGTAAGTGATTCAGCGGCTTGAGTACTGTTTTCCGCCTCGGGGCTTAAAGGAGACCACACTAGTCTTTAGAAGTGTGAAGTCGGCTTTTGAGAAGTTCTTTACTGTGGTCTTTTTATTTCAGGTGGGGTGGGATGAGGACCTCCCCCGAGATTAGTTTGTGTTCTGATCTCACCAATGAGGGGTATACTTCCGGTGTTGAACATTGTGCTCCCATGTTCGTGATGATGAGATCAAGTATGTTTTCTCCTCTTGTGGGGATGGTGACTAGTTGTTCCATGGCATTTGAGTTTATGAATTCCAGGAACTTTTGGGCTAGGGTGTTTGGGCTTGAGTAGTGTTCCCAGTCTATATTAGGGTAATTGAAGTCACCTAGTATGATGGTGTTTGGTGATACATTTATCCCCTCTAGTGTTTGCAGGAAGGCCATGTGAGGTTCCTGAGTTTGTGAGGGTGGCCTGTAACATGCTACAATTTGCAGAGCAGTCTTGCCTATGGTTAATTGCACCTGGATGGTCTCCGATGCATCGTGCGTTGCCACCAGTCTTGAGGTGTGGGTGTCCTTGATGAATATGGATACCCCCCCCTTTCTTGGTATTGTCTGGATTTTGGGGCCGGAACGCATGATAAGAGGTAAAACCTGATAGTGCTGGGGTGCTCTCAGGAGCCTTGAACCAGGTTTCTGTCACTGCACAGACATCGATGTTCTCCATACTGAGAAGGGCCTTGAGTGCGTGCATTTTGAGATTGAGACTTCTGGCATTGAGCAGCATTACCCTTAGTTTTTTTCCTTTTTTGTGTTCTAGGGTGGTAGGTTTAGAATTTGAGCCTTGCCTAAAAAAGGCACTATGGGGGTGGCAAGAGCCTTTGCCAATATCCGGAATCCCAGTGTCCTTGTTTTAGTCTACATTTATTATGCTATCCTAAATGTCATATCTGTCCATCTCTTTTTCCTTTTTACAACTTATTCTTGCTAAATGTTTCTTTCTCCTTAATTCTACCTTATTTTCTTCTTTTATTTCTCCCTGTTTCACTGTGCATAGAACTTCTTCTTCTCTTTTATCACTTCCTCCACTTCTTCTTCAGTTCCGTCCATAATATCACCCCATGAAATTGCCTTCTCACTTTCCAGCTCACTTTGGTTAATTAAATCCTGCAAATAAATATCCTGCTACCCCATCCCAATTGGAGGATTGCAACAATACATCCGATGTCTGACTATCTTCCTCCAATAATGCTACTAGAAATGTACTTCTGAATCTTGTGAAGGTACAACCACCTTTGCAATACTCTGCATGCATGATTATCCCTTCTCACTGCAAACAGGCATGGGTGTGGGTACTGCCCCATCATTCATTCTTTTCTTTCCCAAAGGCTCAACTACTTTCACACTCAACTTTATCCTCTGCTCTCTCTTTCACCATACACTCTTCTCCAAACTCAACATTTCAACCTGCTAGCCCTTCCAAGACATTATTGTCCACTATACTCCTTCCTGTTTCTCCAAACTATCACTGTACCTGGAACAGAAGCAGGATGATCCACAATAAACAGCGTCCCCACTCGAAAAAAGTAAAGGTCCTTTATTTAAATAAATCGTATTTACATTACAATTTATCTTATTTAAATATACAATTTAGCTTACTTACAATATATACAATGTTCACAAAATGTAATCGTTTTTATAAACACATACCAGAAATATCACATTTCCCTTTTACTACAAAAACTTGCTCATTTTACATTATTGGACCCCCAATCCACTTTCCACAGCCAAAATCTTAGTTTTTAGCATCTTTGCTAAATCTCACTTTTCACTAAACATAATGTTCTTCACTCTTTGATTCCATATTATACAAATTATAAAAAAAATCTTTTTTTATCAATTCTATTAACTCAGCTTTTTGTCTTGTCCCCATAATATCCGTACTCATTCATATCCATTTTAAGACTATTTGCATCTGTATCATTTTCTAAATATTTTACATCTATCACTTTTGCCCATAATGATTTATGTCTTTTACAACTTAAAAATAAAACATGTTCAGCTGTTTCAAATTAGTTACAATATATGCAGTTTATATTATTCTGCTTTTGTAAGGCATATTTGTTTTTACTGACAATTTCTCTATCATTAACCTTCATAAAAATCTTGACATTCTCACATACTTTTATATCTTTCCAGTCTTGCTTTAATTGCAATCCTTTTTTTGCACATTTTTCCCATGGATAAATGTAAATGAAATTCCATAATATTATGATTCTATAACTTTCTTTCATCTTCAGTTTCACTGATTTTTATTTTAAAAAACAGAATTTTGTCTTGATTATTAATTTCCTCATTATCACATAATCTCCTTTCTTAAACCTCCCAAAATCCAGTCAGTACTATATTTAGTTTTTAAAATTCTCACTAATAAGGAGTAACATTATCCTTCAAACTTTTTAATATTTTTACAAGTGTAAAGGGGTTGTATACACTATAGGATTTATCAAATCCTAACCACATTCTTTTTTAAATATAAAAATTTCTCTTTTTACTGGATTTAATCTTGATCCCCAAACGAAGGTAAATATACTACATTTAATAAAAAACATTTCAATTTTCAGTGGGATACTAAATACACTTACTAAATAAGCAGTTCTAGTAAGTAAAACTGAATTAATCAATTTTTTTATTAAAGGATAATCTAAAGGTCTTCCAAAATATACACATTTTCCATGACCTTTAATTTTTCCTCCCATATAGCTCTCAGATTTACTCTTTTTCTAAAAGTTAATTCAAATATATTTATCCCTATTGTATTATAAATTAATACCTCCTAACATATCTTCATAGCCTAAACCCTGATTTTTAGCTTTATTTATAGAAAAATATTTTTGTATAAGTTCCTGTAAATAATTTATCACATTAATCATTCCTTTCTTTTAACAAAAATAATATCATCTGCAGATGACAGCATAATTGGAATATTTATACCTTTGTTAGTTGTATATTCCATATTCCTCATCTGTTTATTAATGTGTGTCGAGATCACATTCATTACTAATGGAAAAAATAATGCTACTCAAAGCAAAACATTGCCTTATACCCTTTTAAAACACAATTTCCTTACTAAGCCAATCATTTATTAATAACTTAACTATATTTAAACTATAAACTGTAATGCAGACAGTTTGTATCTTATTACTTAAGTTATAGATATCATATATTCTCTGTAAGCTATGTTGAATTGAATCTAAGGCTTTACTTAAATCATCCACAATTAATTTTGCTTGAGCCTTCTTCTATAAAATGTCATCCACTTGTTCTCTAATCACTAATAGTGAATCCTGCACTTTTTTACCCTTTATAACATACATACTTTTATTTATAATCTCACTTAATTTGCTTTCCATCCTTTTTTGCAAAATTTTCAAAAGAATCTTGTAGTCAGTATTATTAAAAACTATAGTCTCTAATTCTGTATTTTACACTTGTTGCCATTTTTCCATATAAATTTTATTATATCACTGCACAGCTCTTTATATTAAAAATTCCTTACTTAGCCATTCATTTAACACTTTTAAAAAATATGTCTTTTGAATTTATGTCATATTTTATACATTATATACTCTATTCCATCTGGACCTGCCACCGATTCCAGATTACTTTTCCTAAAATACTTCCAATTCTTCCATTTTAATCCGTTTTTCCAATGTTTTAAATCTTACATCAAGAATTGTAGTTCAACATACAATAAACAAGTAATATCTAAAATGTTTATTGTCTCCTTATACAACATAATTATTCCTGAACACTTTTCTCTCCGTAAGTTAAACATTACATGCTTTTTCTCCACCACACTTCCAATTGCTTCTCTCCTCTTTTGTTAAAAACCTAGTATCCTCTAACATAAAATGTCTCTTTCCTACTTTTTACATTATTTAGTGATACTTATTCTTCTTATAACATAATTTAAATTAACATTTAATGCAACTACCTTACACAAAATATTAACATTTTAACATTACACTTAACATTTCCCCTTTCTTTTTTATTTATTATGTCCTTCTACAATTTTCCTTTTTCTATTTCAAACTATCTTACCAATATCATTTACTTTATGCTTGACTAAATTCCATTTTATATCTTCACTATAACTCAACGAAAGCTCTAAAGGTCTGCCCTCACTTTACATCCACCTATGGCTCATACCTGTTAATGGGGCAAACTGTGACAACTATGGGTACATGACTAGAGGGGACACATACATGTCAGGGTTATATATATGACAAATATGGGGCACCCTGCACTTATGTTGTGTGAGTGTGATACTGGCATACTTCACCTGGATTTTTATCTGTGTCCAAGGTTATTGGCAGCAGTGACCACTAACGTTGACAATGTGACACCTGAGAGACAGGTATCAGGAAGAGTGCATGGTGTATGTACCTATCCTGCTGTCATTTGTAGGCATGGGGTTGAACAGTTGAACAGTTGGACATGATGTATTAGTATACCCTTCATACAGTAACTATAAACATTTCTTTACCTGTAAGACATGTGGAGAAAATATATTTTAACACTACTTGACTGTTTCTATAAATATTCAAAATTTTTTGAGTGTATATATGCACACATCTCAGTACCACTCCCTGGATTCAAAGCATATCTGTGTGTGCACAAATGAACAACAAAGCTATTTATCATCACACTGAGCTACTGGGGAACTGCTGTCTCTTGTTTGACTGATTTCTACCTAATACTCTTTTGGTTAGACAGTCTGACCTTGTAATCCTGAGATTCATGCATGACAGACAGCGTACTGTGTATTAATCATTTGAAATAATACAATCTGGAAAGCAAAGGTTAAAACAAGGCAATACTGCAGGGGACACATGATAACACATTACACATTACTATTCAGGGTTCAGATCTTAGTGCATAACATATTTCATATTTTATTTATATCTTGTTTTACAGCTCCACAATCTACAGTTTTGCATAACAGCTGGTTCTCAGAACAACCTCAGTTAATTCATGCTGCCAAAGCCACATTTGCTGTGAAGAACCTGTACACATTCTATTTCTCCAACAACATACCAGAGTAAACACAACAGTTTGTGGTATAACTCTTTATTTTAGTAACAGGACACAGTGCTTTACTACTGCATATCCTGTAGATCAATATTAGGCTGGCAAACCTTATTTATTCAGTAGACACATAACACACTATACCTACTGGCATTAAACAATGAACTCATTCTTATTTATTGCACTATATACTGCAAAATAGATATTCACCAGCCTGTTGGCGCAGCCTTGACAGTCTGTCTGCATGGACCTCCACACTGCTAACCCTCTCCGCTGCAGCTGTAGGGGGAAAAACAAACATTATGCATACCTAGCTATCACATACTCAGACTAGAATTTGGTACACCTGTGGATGAGATACTTACAAACTACTAGAGCATTTTCTGAATGAGCATCTTGGAGCCACTGTGCCAAGAGTGCCCCCTTCCTATGCTTTAGGCTGGCATAATGATGCCATACCTACTCTCCAGTTCAGGGGATTCCAGTGGCACTGGTGAGGTCATGTGCCAGATGGTCCCAGGCCTCTACTTTGTACTGTGAGCCCTGACACTGGCCCTGCAGCAGTCTGTCATCATGGTGTTTGACAAGGAGCCCAGCCATGACCCTGGACTCCAAAATGCCTCAGGGTTGCGCCTGAAAGCATGCTCTCTCTCCAACATCAAACATAGTTCCTACACAGATGAAACTACAACAGGTTCTGGCTGTATTCCTGTCTGTGTGGTTTAAATAAGCCCATATTCCCACCCTTTGCCATCATTGGACTATTTTGAAAATATTGAGCACAGCTTAGTGGTGCACAAATCCGCTAAGCTGAGTTGAGCAGTGCTTAAAGGGTAAATGCTGAGCAGTGCTTAGTGGTGCACAAATCCACTTAGCTGAGCTGACTGCTGCTTATAATTAATGTCTAAGCAATGCTCAACTGGCTGAGCAGAGCTAAGCACTGCTAATCATTGCTCAGTTTTCATTAAAAAAAATATTTCATAATTGCAAATTAATTAATCATTACTGACATATTATTAAGTGTATATGATTTACCTTACATGATGCCCCCCTATGTGCTTTCATTACATTACCCTGGGGTGTGACTATACTGTATGGGACACTTGCATTTACATGGGTGATTCCACATGTTTTATCCACTGACACATCAATTTTGGACCAGCGACACTACCCTGGTTAACAAATATCAATTACTACATAATTTAATAAGAAATATAATTTTTACAATACTTTCCCATGTAAAAATTAAGGGCCTGTCTTTGTACTTCGTGAACTGCTGCATGCAAAGCCGGAACTCTAACTACTACGCTATCTCGTCATTGAGGATATCAGCTATACATTTGTATTTAGCTATCCTTAGAGATGTTTAAGCAATGCTGATCAGAGGGCCGTGATGCACAAACCCACTCAGCCACACTTAATCTTAACTTATAACGAAAAAAAAAAAATAACAAAAGCACTTTAATTACATATATTAATACTAATGCTGAATCATATTTGGTAATGTACTACCTGTCATTCTATCAACTTTCTAAGTTTGTATGAGCAATATCAGGACTGAAGTCACTAAATAATGTCATTTGAGTTTCAGACTTCTAATCCTTCAAAAAATGTTATGTAAATACAAACCCTGTTCCTCTATAAACTTTCTAAGTTTATGAGAGCTGTACTTAAAATATGTCCCTATTTCTGAACCCCTATTTGGTTGCCCTTTGTTCGGAGTTTGAGCACTAAGAGGTTTACAGGTATGTCTGTGTGTCTGAGGACACACTTGTACTGTAAAGTGCCAAGTGCCATATGGCACTTTCACAATGCAGGGGGTGTGTGACAGTACCTGTCACACACCCCCTGCACTGCTTCCCATTCACACTCCAGCTTTCAGTGTCCGCAGACATTGAAAGCATTGTAAAGTGCTGTATGGCACTTTCACAATGCAAGGGGTGTGCGACAGTACCTGTCACACACCCCTTGCATTTATTTCAAGTTCTACTAACTTTTTCAGTGTCTGTGGACACTGTTTTACTGTTATTAGTTGCTTTACATTTCTGAGGACACTGAAAGCACTTAGAAAGTGCCATATGGCACTTTGAGGAGAGTGCAGGAGGTGTGTTGGATCTGCAAGCACTACTGCAATATGCCTCCTGCACTCATTCAGTGTTCTTGTCCGCAGATCCATTCTCAGTACCACACCTTCATGAATATGAAAGATGCACTGCTAAGAAGGCTATGCAGATCTGAACACCATTCACTCCATGTAGGAATAACACTACTCCTACACAGAGTTTATTGAATCCTGGGGGGTGGTTTAAAGATGCAGAGAGCACACCAGCAGTGCAATTATGTCTTCCACACATTTAGACCAGCTGCTACACAGAAAGTGACTAAAGGTAGAGATGTCTCATTTGCATCAAAAATAAATATACCTTAAGTCTGGTCAAACAAGATGATGCACTTGAGCTTCTCCACATTCAAATCACCATAGTCAAAATCCCATACCACTTCCGTGCAAGCTTTAGGTGCTCCTGTATGACTCAGGAAACCCATAAAAAGAAGGTATGTACTCACCTGAACGTTCCATTTGTGTTATCCATTTTCATTTTTCCTCAACAAGTGTGTTTGGATCAGACCCTCGGATCCGACTCAGATGCTTTTTATATTCCATCAATGCTGAAAACCCTTGAGCTCCTCCCTTACCCATAATGCCGTAGTCCCCCTCTATACCTCAGATCTTGTTTTGCTTACCTTTTTGCTAATTAGAAACTAAGGAGCAACCAATATGATAGAAACCAATATCTGGAGCTCAAATGCAGGAACATTGGTTCCCTTAGCACCTTTTCATTCTTCCAGAAGTCAGAAAGAAAATGGTAGAGGGATGGAGGGAGGGGAGTTGAGGAAGAATGAAAATAGGCAACACAGATGGAATGTTCTGGTGAGTACATAACTTCTTTATCTGATGTTGTCAGTTTTTATTCATTCCTTAACAAATGGGACAGAGTCCCCAGCTACTTGAATCCTGGGTGGACTCTAAGGAAGGATATTCCTGAGCACTAGTGAGCTGAAGACTACTCCTCCACTACAGACCATATCAAATTTATATTGGACACTCTAAATTGGCCCTAGGCATGAGTGCGTGCATTTGTGTGCCTTCTGTGGACATTAGGCACTGGGCTGGCAACTTGACACCATAAAACTCCACTGCCAATCGTGAGCGGACAGGTGATCTGCTGTGGTGACCCCTAACCGGGAAAAGCTGAAAGAAGAAGAATGAGCAATAAAGGTATGAGGATTAGCCCAAGCTGCAGCAGCACTTATATTGTCCATGGAAGATCAGTATAAAAACACTGAGGACGTTGCCATGGACCTGATTGAATGAGCTTTTAAAGGTGTTGGCAGATACAAACCCATTTTTTTTATAGGCAAAGGAAATGCAATCAGTCAGCCACTTGGCTAAAGTTACTTTGGTAACTGGCCTGCCCAATTTTGATTCCAAAAAGATGACAAATAATTGATCTGATTTTCTAAAATTTTTAATTCTATGTAAATAGAAACATAACTTTCTGTGAACATCTGACAAGTGTAACATGTTCCCTTTGTTCATGAAATTAGGGAAGAAAACTGTAAGAGTGATAGATTGATTAATGTTGGATTCTAACACCACTGTAAGAAAGAAGGATGGCTGGTAATGACACTCTATTTTTATGAAAAATCAAATAAGGAGGCTTAGAAGACAGGGCTTAAAGTTCTGATATTCTTCTTTCAGAGGTTATGGCTACTAAAAAGATAGTTTTCCAGGTTAAACATTTTAGTTCACACTTCATTGACAGTTCAAATGGAGATTGAGTTAAAGCTTGAAAAACTAAATCCAAATCCCATGGTGGGGATGGATCTTTAAAAGGCAGGCTAGGAAGAAAATTTCCTCTTATAAAGTCCTTGCGAAGTTTTGAAGAACGTCAGAAAAAAACAGCAAAATAAAATAAAACAGGTCTGATGAAGTTCATAAAGAATGAAAGCACTTACCAGTTGTTATTTCTATCATAAGTTTTATCTGAAGTTTTATTATTAAAGTGTTCAAAGGGTTTTATTTTATTTTGCTTTTTTTTCTGAGTTTATTATTATTTTCAACAGTTGTTGAGTTTTGTAGCCTTTTTGTATTAAAGTTTTGAAGAAGCTAAGTTGGAATTGTTAACTCCTATATAAAAATTAGAACTTGCACTTTAATAGTCGAGGAGCCACCCCTTCACTAAAACTTGTAGCCAAAAACTCAAGAACTTGAGGTACTGGTGCTGAAAAAGGGTCAATGTCTTTCTGTCGTGTTCCCCAAAAAAATCTTTTTCATTTATTTCTGTAAATCTTCCTAGTGGCAGCTTTATGGGAAGATAAAAAAAATGTGATGGATAGGGGTGGAGATCCTGGGTTGTCTATCTATCAATGGAACTGGAGAAACCATGTGGTCAACTTTAGGCCTAACATGTCCAGGTGAATCATAACTGTTAGGTGAGACAGGAGAGCTGGAATTGGATCCAGAATCCAAGGTGAGCGAACTAGATGAAGCCAAAGGAAGGGGAACCAACTCTAACAAGGCCAATAAGGGGCAATGAGGATGACTGTGCTTTTCAATTGAGATGCTTTCTGGAAAACTTTTCGGATTACAGGAGTTGGTGGGTAAACATAGAAGAGCCCAGGGAGCCAATCATGGAAGAGATCATCTCTCGGTGATTCCCCTGGTGAGGAGATCAGTGCAAAGAACCTGCTGCACTTGCAGAGGGGAGATGTAAAGAAGTCCAGCAAGGTTAGCCCCACTGGTGTAATATTTTTTCTGCAACTCTCAAGTTGAGAGACAAGAAGTGAGGTAGTAAAATGGACCTGCTCAACTTGTCTGCTATCACTTTGTATTTCCCTGGAATGTGCATTGCTATCAGAAATTGACTGGATGAGCTCACTCACTACCACATTCTCAGGTCTACTTGACAAAAGGGGTAAGATCTGATTCCTCCTTGTTTGTTGATGTACCAGACTACTCACATATTAGCCCTCTGAATCACAATATTCCCAGAAGGAAGAGAGTCTTGGAAGGCCTGCAATGCAAGGAGTACTGCTCTCATTTCTAGAACAGTGATATGCATGTTGGCCTGTTCAGGGGACCAGGTGCCTTGAACTGTATTCTCAGGAAGTGCCCCCCTCACACAATTTGGGAAGTGTCCATAGTCACTCTGGCCTTGGGCTGAGGAAGGATAAAGGGATGGCCTTGTAAAATCCAATTTGAATAAATTCACCACAAGAGATAATTTTTGCATGCTTATATTATTATGATCTGGGTGGACAAAGGTTGGTGCAGAATGGACCACTAAGTTGCTAGAGTCCATTGAAGAATTCTCATAGGGTATCTTACTACCAGAACTAGAACTATTGAAACCGACATTGATCCCGTGGCTTGCAGAATCAACAGAGCTAGTAGAGAAGAATTTTCAATTATCTTTTTGACTTGAAATCGAATAGTCTGTACCCTTGGTAAGGAAAGGGTGGCTGTTCACTGATACCGTATTGAACAAAGCCCATGTGAACTCTAATACTTAAGAAGGTTCTAGCTTGGATTTGTTGTGATTGATGGTAATTCCCAGTTGAGAGCACAGCTGGAGTAGATAATCTCACACTTTTATCAGTAGATGACTGGTCAGAGCAGTTAAGAGACAGTCATCCAAGAAAAGAAACACCCAGAATCCCTGCAGTCTCAAGTGGGCTGCTAATACTGTCATACATTTGGTGAAAACCCTGGGGGTTGTGGTGAGACCAAAGGGCAGAGTATTGAAATGGTAATGACTGGCACCCAGCCAGATGCCTAGGTATCTTCTGGATCATCTGTTAATTTTCTTTGTGATATTATGCATCCTGAAGGTCTGTTGAGCACATCCAGTCATCTTTGTGCAGGAAAGGCAAAATGGACTGAACCTTGACCATCTAGAACTTTGTGTACTTAACTAATTTCTTCAGATTGCTGAGATCCAAAACTGGTCTCCAGTCCCCTTTTTTCTTCAGCACTATAATGAATCTTGAGTAGGTCCCAGATTCTTTCTGATATGCGAGGACCTCTTGGATGACTCTCTTTTCTAACAGCTTTTTTTATTTCCTGTGCTGCTTCTTTCCTTTGACTGGGTGGAACATTGGGAATTCTGTTTACAGTTAAAGAGCTGGAGGGAAAAGGGTATTATATAACCTCTGGAAATAATCTTCTGCACCCATGTATCTTTTGCAATCTCTATCCAGGCTTTCTGGTGCAGGATGCAGGGATAGATGATTCCTGACTGCTCCAGAGGTGGACAATCGGGCCTCCTCTCAGGAGCACTGGTAGGATCTGTCAGAGAAAGTATCTCTAGATCCTTGGCTCTATGGGCATCTTCTGCCACATGGGTAGCGCCTTCCATTAGAGTCTCCCCTCTGTCCCTGGGGGAATTATCTCCACACAGATTATGGAAAGGACCTAGGGATTTTCTGATCCACATATTTTGATCACCTTACTGATTCCTAGAAAAGGTTCTTTGAGGAGTTGAAAAACTTATGCCTACTGCAGACAGGGTCTTACCATCCTCCTTACACCTGGAAATTGTGTCTTTAACCTTGAGGCCAAACAAAGAATGTCTGTCAAAGGGAGATTTGAGGAAGGAGGACTTGAAGGGCTCTGCTAAATCACACAGATGTATCTAGGCATGTCTCCTAATAGAAATGCCTGAACCCACCTGCCTTGAGGTAACTTCAGCTGCATGTGAAATGAGCCTCATTGACAAATTTGAAATGGATTGTAGGGCAGCCAAATGTAAAGCAATAAAGTTCTCTGCCTCAGAAGTAATGGTCCCAGAGAGGGATTTGGAGAGTTATTTAATCAAACCCTCTGAAGTCTGGTGAAGTGTGTCAAATAATTCAGAGACATAAGTGCTATGGTTATTGAAGCATATACATGCTTCCCAAATCTGTCCAACACCCTTGAATCCTTGTCAGGGAGATGAACAGAGCAACTCTTTTCTGGAAGTTCCTTTTTTGCAGCAACTGCCACAACCACGACGTCTACTGGTACCCCTTTACTCCAAATTTCCATACCTTTTTGTGGTGCCAGGATCCTGTCTGTTCTCTTAGGGATCGCTGAACATGGTCAGGTTCCTTTCACGCCCACCAAGAGATAAAATCAGTAAGCTTGTCGATGGGCAGAGTCACCCAGGAGGTGGCTGGGCCAGCCACAAAGGCTTCCAGGAATATTGATTCCTCTTGGGAAGGGTTGTTGGTAAACCAGGCATGTCTTTGTATGAGGATCTCTAGGATGTTTCCAAAGGAGACATCATCAGGTGGTGCTCTTAGGAACCCTTCCCCATCATCAAATCAGTATCTTCAATGACAAACTCTTAAAGGAGTCTAAGTGCCTCCTTTTACACCTTCCCTTCTTAGGACTTCTTCAGTGGGGTGTTCCAGAGAAGTATCAGAAAATATGAGTATACCCTGCTGGGTAGCCTGGAGGCTTTGGATTGGCTGTCCCTGTGGAGTAGAGTGTTGAGGCACAAGACACAAAGACAGATACGTTTGAGAAGAAGGATCTGGGGGGGGGGGGTCATCCTTCCTCTAGGAGCAAAGAAATACTTCAAAAGCAAATTGCCCCAGAGAGAAAGAGGCTGATAGTACTGAGAAGACATGCTTCTGGTCTGCCAGTTCCATCTGACCCAAAGGCAGCCCATTTGAGGCAGACATCAGAGCCAAGCTGTCCAATGTTAAGGCTCCAAGGGGCAGTGATGACTGACAACTTCAGAGTCAACTCCAACACCTCATACCTGGCATCAATGCTACGGCTCTGAGAGTTGTCCAGCTTCCAACACACTCAGAGCCGGTATTGGAGTGGAAGATACAACAATCTTCAGATCTGACCTGTATGGCTCTGGGATTCTAAGATCCAAGTGCTCTGAAACCAAACTTTGAATCAGAGAAGGAGACAAAATAGCTGGACTAGTACTGGCAAAGGTCTCCAGACCAGATGGTTTGGAGACAGAAGAACTCCCATTTGAATTTGTGCCAAGAGAAATCTCCTCATCATTCTATCCACATCATCTTTGATTAGACTCCTGGATGAAGCAAATGAAGAGGACCTGGAATGGGAACATCTCTCTAGGAAAGGTGATGGAAGGCAGGAGGGTATAGGATCCACAGGCAATACATACCGGGTCCAATCAAGCTTCTTCGGATCCAAGTGTGTTGGATCTGATGATGTAGATCTGTCATCAGAAGCTGTTGGATCTGACAGTTTTGCCTTTGGATCCAACAAAATCAGATCTGATCATTTGGCTACATTAACAGGTGGTTCTGCACTAAGAGCTGAGCTTGCAGAAGATCCCAAAGGGTCTGAAGAATGCTTCTTGGCCTCCTTTTTATCTATTTTTGGGGGGTGTGAGTCCCAGATATTGTCTTAGAAAAGGTTATCAGAAGCAAACCTTTTACATTAAGTTCATTTTTATGATCTACCAAGACCCTTGGATTAAAAGCCTTACATATGTCACAAAACAGGTCTACCTGTGATACCCGAAATCGCAGTAGACCGACATTTAAAACATCGAGCTCAGAAACACGAAGTTTCACATAACACAATATCAATATCTGAATGTCCGACAGTCCAAGTTGAGCAGTACAGGAAATCCACTCATGTGCATGCTGTAGTGCAATCTCGGAGTTGGTATTTTTAAGTAGCAAGGTGTTTGGGGGGGTGCAGAGTGCATAACCCCCCTGCAAAAATGTAAAAATTTAAGTTGCATAGTTAAGTATGTTTATTGTCTGTGTTTGTTATGAATATTCATGTTGGTGCTATAGAGACCGTCATGAATATTTAGTGTTAACTTTTAAGGGTTTAGGTTTTATTGCTTGGTGGGCAGGGTCTGGGTGAGGGCAAGTAGATAATCTGTATTGGAATGTTTATGTTTCCTATTACTATGGTGTTCCTGTCTGTTGCTCTTGATTCTTTGAAGGGGGGAGGGGTAAATTGGGATTTCATGTTGTCGGTGTTTGGGTATATAAGGTGCCAGTTTTTTGAGATTTCAGTGTTCAGGGCTCAATGTTTTGAATGTCGATCTACTGAGATTTCAGTTATCTCAAGTAGACCCCACAAGACTCATTCATATGATCTGAGTCTACACAATAAACATACAAGTCATGTGTGTCTGATGGAGGAATTTTGTGGTCACATGCCATGCATTTCTTAAAACCTGATGGTTTTTCAACCATTCTGAAGAAGAGCTCCACTAATAAGAAAAGGGAAAAAACTTTTTTTTTTGTTAAAGCAAAGGAAGAAAGTGAAAAGTTACCAACAATGGTAACTGAAGGATCTGCTGCAAGGGTATAAAATAAGAAAGGAAAATACCAACAATGGTAATATTAGTTTACATTGAAAAGTATAGAAAGGATAAAAGAGGAACATTATAGAAAAGAGAGAAAGGCTAGGTATATATAATCTACTTTTACACATAAATGAACACAAAAGCTCAAGAGCTAACAGCAGCCATGTCCATACATGAAGGCGGCAAATGAGATCTGAGGTATGGAGGGAGACTAGGGCATTATGGATAAGGGAAGAGCTCAAGAGTATTCAGTATCCATGAGCTGTAAAAAGTGGCTGGGCCAGATCCGGACCCACTTGATGAAAGAATGAAAATTGACAACATCAGATTATGTATTTAAGGTTATTGGAAACACTCACCATCCAACAAAATGCCATATTCATGGGCAACATTAATTAGCCCACTATTAACTGGGAATCATATATGACACCAAATGTACAGTCACAGAGATTCCTGGATTTTGTAAACATAAACTCCGTGGACCAGATTGTCAATACACCAACCAGGAGGGCAAATACACTCTATCTGGTTGTCACTAATAAGGGAGAGTGCTGCACACCCCCTACTGTAATGTCTTCTCTGGTAAGGTCAGACCACAAAGTGGTCTCCTTTGGAGTAAAAATAAATCCTGATACCCTAGCTAAACCTGTAATGTTCAGGAACTAGTCTAAGGCTAGCTTCCTACTATTAAAGATTAACCTAGCAATTTTTCAAGCCCCCATAAACCCTGAGAATGCTGCTGCCTATCAGGAACTGTGCACTGAAACCATATACAAGTACGTTAATAGCTGCATAGAAGCAGCTGTACCAACCAGGAAGAGTACACAACTAACTCAAAAAACAAGCCACCTTGGTGGAATAACAACATCAATAGGCTATATAGCAGAAGGAAAACAATCATGATAAAAATTGTATTTATTTATTTATTTGATATTTATTGACTGGGTTAGTCCAGCTTGGCAGATGCCCCTTTTCAGTAGAGACATGAGGAGAAAAGCTTCAATAATAGGTACATAATATAGTGTAGATTATACAATAAAATAGTAAAAACAAATAGCTTTATTCAATACAAATAACATATTTTTACAGCAGGTTTAAGCAGCATTTACAAATTAATTGCAGATGTAAGACAATATATAGATAAGGAGCAATACTACCTTGGTACATAGCAGTTAGCATAACTATCATAGTGATTTTTTTTGTTTGTTTTGAAGGCACAGTCAGACACATGGATTGCAGTGACAATGAGGAGATGCAGTATGACAGTAAACATGTGAAGATTCCTACTGTACATAGGCACATTAATGTATCTTACAGAACATTAGAGAAATAGAATGTAATATCTCTTCAGTTGGAAGGTTACATTGGGTAAGTGCAGGAGCAACTCAATGAGTTTAGTAGATAGTCTTTTAATGTTTTTTTGAAGCAGTTAATGTTAGAGATTATTCTTATGGATAGTGGCAGTTTGTTCCAAGCATGGCTGACAAAGTGATTATAGAAAAGTTTGCCAATGGATTTAATGGGTTTGTAGATATGCAGGTGGTGCTGGTCAGAGATGCATAGTATATGACTAGAAACATAGGGAGTGAAGAGAGTTGAAAGAGCGGGACAAGAGTGCGGTTGATTTAAGATGGAGTGAGTCAGGTGTAGCTGAGGTAGAAGGAGTTGATGGTGGAATTCCAGCCAGTAAAATTTGTAGAGAAAGGCAGTGGTGCGAAAGATAGGGTAGATTCATGATAAATCTAGTTGTTTTATTGTAGGTAAGTTCTGTCTTAGTTAATAGGTTATTCTGAAGATTAGTGAGGATAGGAGCAGCATATAGCAGATTGGGAAGTATATAGGGCTGTGCAAATGAGAGTTTTGATTCTTCTGTCAGGAATTTCTTTGCTTCTATAGAGTAGGTCAAGTTTTTGGTGAGTCTTTTTAATGCAGTTATTGATGTGTGGGTCAAATTTAAGTTGATCGTCGATAATAACTTCTAATAATTTAGTGTGGGATTACACTTTTATAGTGGTGTTGTTTAGAGGGGAGACTGTGAAGGTGGACTTGAGGTGTTGGACAGACTTAGAGAGGAATAGGAGGAGGTTAGTTTTATTAGGGTTAAGTAGGAGCTGGTTGGATGTAAACTATTTTTCTACAGAGTGGAGAGATTCTTGGGGAAGTGTGAGTATATCAGGTAGGTTGTCAGAGGTGGAAATTATAGTAGATTTGTCAGCATATTGTATTAGAGAGGAGCATGGACATGATTGATAGAGGTTGTTTGTGAAGATGTTGAATAATAGGAGTCCTAGGATGGAGCCATGGGGAACATTGGTTTGGGCTAAGAGGAATGGGGAAGAAGCAGACAGCCATGTGATAGCTTGAAGTCTATTAGAGAGGTGACTAGAGAACCAAGTGACTGTGGATTTGGAGAAATTTAGGTTAGATGTTTTGGCAAGAACGTAGTTGTGGGAGACAGTATCAAAGGCTTTTGAGTGGTCAAGGAACAGACATGAGACTAGTTTATTGTTGTCATGAGATGAAGGGATAGTATGGGTAAAATATATTAAGGCTGTGGCTGTAGTGTGGTTAGGGCAAAAACAGTGTGGCGAGGAGATTTTCCTGAAGGAGATGAGCAAGGATGAATGCCTTTTTGAGAATCCTAGAAAGGGGAGAGAGAGTAGCAATCAGCTTGACATTAGTGGGGTCAGTGGAGTTTCCTCTTTTATCTAGTGGACTAACATAGAATTTCTTCCAGATGTCAGAGACTATATTTTCTTGGATTGATCTATTTATTGGTATGGAGATGGGATATGTAATAGATTTAGCTGCTATTTTAAGGTAGTGAGAAGGTAAGCTATCAGTGGAAGGGGAGCAGGATTTGAGTTTACTCAGGAGTCATCTAATATAAGAAGTGTGGATGGGTTTAAGAGAAAAGGCAGTTGTGAGGGTGGATCATGGGAGAGAGGAAGAGAGGTGAATGCTTGTGTCAATCAGTTATTTATGAATGGAGTTGATGAAGAAGGCATTAAGAAGTGTGGCTGTATCTGAGGCAGAGTCATTAGGATAGGGATTAGGTACAGAGGGAGTACCAGGGTGTAACAGCTTATTGACAGTGTTCCAGAAATTCTTGGGATTCAAATGGGTTTTTTAGTGGATTTAGGTAAAAGTTTTTTTTTTTTTGTCAAGTTTGATTTGTTTTTTTGTTAAGTCACAAAGGTTTCTGTAGTGTTGGAGATTAGAAGGAGTTTTGTATTTATGGCAGTTATTCCAGGCACTGTCTCTCTTGTGCATGAGGGAGAGAGTGTCTTGTGTTAACCAAGGTGCAAAATTGGAATTAACTCTAATTTTCCTGATGGGAGCCAAGGAGTTTAGAGAGCTAGAGTGCTCAGAAAGATGCTATTAAATTACAAAACAGCATTTTCAAGGAAGAGGTCATGAAAGAATAACCAATTGATAGTGAATGCTATTTGATTAAATGAATCAGTGTTGAAGTTTGAAAGTTTGCGACAATCTTTGTATTGGTGGGATTTGATGCATTGGGGGGAGTGTCTCTGGATATATGTAGGGAGGTGGTCAGTTATGGAATCTGGAAGTGTAGTGGGGTTGTGGTAGAGGTTGAGATGTGAGGTAAGGATTCATTCAAGTTTAGTGCCTGTGTGAGATTGTAGATTTAGGTGAGTGGGTGAGGTGATACATTGGGAGAAGCCAAACAGGTTAATGCTGGCATTTGGAGGGTCAGTGGACAGACTGTTCCCATCAATGTTAACATCAACCAGTATGATGGTTTTGTAGGTTATAGTTTGTGAGATCCAGGATAAAATAGAGTCCAAGGCTAGGGATGTTGTTACCAGGTGGTATATAAAATGTAGCAATGGCTATTTTTTTTCTGATTATTAGGTGTAACACCCAGCAGGATTAAAGCCCTCTCATCAAACTAAACAAACAACTCAGAGGACAAATAAAGTTTACCAAAGCCAAATTGAAGGCAAAAGTGGCCTCCCAGGCCAAGGATAACCATAAGGCACTCTTTTTTTTGATATGACTGCAATCTCAAAGGCAAAATAGAATTGTGTGCAGACCTTATTGTTAATGGGGGAACTTATACTGAGCCAGAAAATATAGAAACCAAAAGCCAGTTATATAAGACACCCTGACTGTAATCCTTTTTTAAGACCAAAACCCTTGGTGCACACCATTCAGTCAGTTCAATACCACTTTCAGTCATACCAGGTTTTTGCATTCTTAAGAACTCTTCTGTACTTTGCATAATATAGGAAATGGCATTCTCCTGGGTATTGTCAAAGCATATGGGAAAATAGAAGGCATATGGATTTAACATGATTTTTACTGGTTCATAGTTAAGCTAACCCACTTGACAAAATACATTTACACTAACTGATTTTGGAGTGTCAGTGGTACAACAGATAGTGTACTTGCCTGTCGTGCAGAAAGGTGGTGGTTCTCTTCCTGTACCAGATTGATTACTGACAGTGCAGCAAAAATGGGGTGCTGCACTCTTGAGTGTGTCATCCTTCAGATAAGATGTTAAACCGAAGCTTAATCTTTTTGAGTTGGTAGCACAGGTAGATGTAAAAGATCCTATAGCACCTATCAAAAAGTAAGGGTCCTTTATTTATACAAAAAAAAAAAAACAATCCCGGGATTCATGAAGCTTGCGCCATACGCAGGAGTAGCGTCAATGATCTAGCGCCAAATATGGCCATCAAGCGATTCAGGTAAGAGCTGTTTCCATGTGCACTACCAGCATATGCCAGAGCTGCGCAGCTCCCAATGCATGTATGCTAATTACCCCATGTGCAGCAGTGTAGCATGCAAATGAAGGTATATAGCGATTCATGAAGTTGTGCAGGCATAGCGTAAGCATGTAGAAATGTAAACCAAACAAAATGGTTTACATTTTGTCAAACATAAAATTGGAGCAATGAAAGCAGACCAAACTTACGTATTATAATGTTAATATATGCCAATGGCTAAATATATAGCCAATGGCATAAAGCAACATGCACAACATATAAAAAATAACATATAATGTCATGGCCACACCAACACAAAGTAAAACTGCAGTGCATCGGTGCGCAGATGGGATCACAAGGAAAATATATTTAGATGTCATAAAACTGTAATGTAATGCAATTCATGATATCCCCATTATAGTCAATGGCAGGCATGCTACACCAAAACCATGGCGCAAGGGTTGCTAAGGGTCTGCGACAGTGTTCTGTGTGGTAACTAGGAATTAGCAGTCAATGCCATGCAAATGAGTCAATTAATACTGAATCGCAAACGCCCCGCCGGCGTAAGGATGTATCACATGGTGTAGCGTTACAACACTGTGGAGTGACCTGGAGGTAAACATGACATCAAGAGAGGGGTGCGCTACCATAGCTGTAAGCAAATTGGATCATTGCTAATCTGTGTTGCGTGTTGCTAAGCAAAGCTGCAAGATAGGGGTGTGGAAGTAGCCATAGCTTTGCTTAGCTGAGAGCACACAAGATAACCGAAAGTTCATGTGAACATGGATGAAAACTTGCACAAAACCTGGTAAATGGTTGTGCACGGCGCACACCACAGCTGAAACAGGAAGGATATGGGAAGACAATAAGGAAATGCTGCAGCATGGTAATTGGAGTACAAATTAGTAATTAACACCTAGAAACTCACAGTGGGCCATAGACAACAGCTAACAAGGCTGCTAGCAGCTACCTGCAGAACAGTAAAGGGGAGGTGCCGTACAGCAAAGAAAAGAGAACTGTCACAGCAGAACAAAGCAAACTTGCAGTAGGTCAGCTACATAACACATTTTCCAACACAATCCTGGGTTGTGGAAGCACAAAACAAGAAAGGTGAATCAGGTTGAAAATAGAAGTAAAGGGCAATAGATGAATCATGGCAGACAAGTGTAAGTCAACACCAAAGGCGCCTCAATAGCAGTACCTGCTGTAAAACCAATAATTAAGATACCCTGCAGCTGGAATAGCACAGACACACCCAATTACACCAGCATCATCCATTGCACAATAGTATAAGGTGTGAAAGCCCCACGCACACACACCTGTGTTTTCCCAGACACTCTGCACCATTGTTGTATACAAATGGGGAACTTTTTATATGTATATGTTAGGGGCTGCCATAGCTTTGATTCACCAGCATGTTTTGGAGACTGACGGTGGTGTGGAGGATGATGCTGACAACCATCTCAGGCACCGGAGGAGGAGACGAGTGTTCAGACCCAGGGTAACCTACCAGGGGCTACATGATCTGGAGATAGTAGAGCATTACAAGGTGGACAGGGACATCATACAGCAACTTGTTGAGCTGTGCCGGCCATGCCTCAGAGCCAGAAGTAACAAAGGGAAACCCATCCCAATGGACATGAAGGTATGTGTAAGCTTGAGAATACCAGCCACTGCTACCTTCCAAAGGACAACTGGGGATATCATGGGGATCTCACAGGCATCAGCATCCAGGGTACTCCACCATTTCCTGGATGCCTTGTTACCACATGCCAATGAGCACATATACTTCCCCCGAATGCAGGAGGAGTTGGCCAGCAATATGCGTCTCTTCCACCATGTGGCAGACTACCTGGAGGTACTGGGTGCAATAGACTGCACGCACATACACATCAAGTCACCACCCGGTGAGCAGGGTAGGCACTACATAAACTGCAAGGGATTCCCTCCATCAACTGCCAGGTCATGTGCAATGCCCAGGGCATTATCATGGATGTGTGTGCTGGCAGCCCTGGAAGCTTTCATGACTCCCACATCTGGCATGCCTCACAGCTGTATCAGGTATTTGCCAGGGGGGGCATCCCATATGGCCACCTGGTGGGAGATGCTGGCTATACACTGAAACTGTGGATGATGACTCCCATCAGAAATGCACATAAAGCCACACAAGAATGCCATAATGAGGCAAACTCAGAAACCAGAATCATCACAGAGCATGTGTTTGGGATGCTGAAATCATGGTTCCGTTGCTTGGACATATCTGGTGGAGCCTTGCAGTACTCTCCAGGAACGTGTGTCCACATCTTCATAGTATGTGCCATGCTACACAATATGATCCTACAGAAACAGCTGCAGCAGGGACAGAATGGTGAAGGCCCTCACAGCCCACCACCATTGCCAAGGGACCCACAGGCAAAGGGGGACTCAGACCACGAACACCCTATGCTAGCTGCAGTAGGCAGATGGAGGCATGCCCAGTATGCCCATGCCTTAAAAAAGAGGGCACATATAACACACACACTGACAGTGTATGCACTCATGGACTGACACCCTTCTCCACCTGCACACATTGCAAACATGGATGGCACACAAATTGTCATGTATAGGTGGTCCACTGCGTGCATTCTACATAGGTAGTCCTCAACTATTGTACACACAACCACCATTGGCACAAGGTAAGTCAATACCTGAACAGTAAATTAAGCTATCAGCATGTGTCCATACTGTATGTACAGGTTCATAGATACATTGGTAGGTACATGCTTAACTGCCGAGGCCACTCATAAGCATAGGCAAAACGTGTCTGTTGTCGCCACCCCATCAATCAACTAATTGTCCCTCTGTGGAGCAGAGCCACTTGCAGGATCCCTGGGGTGTAGCTACTGTTCACCACCCACTCTGCAAGGATTCCCCGAAGTGTCAGTGAGGGGTTTTGTATAATGTAATCAGGGATGTAGTTCCAAATAATGGGGAGTATCCCTAACAGGAATCTTCACAGATGTGTGCATGTTACATAGTATACCTTAAACACAGATTGCATATATAGGCAGTTCTTCACAGAATAATAAACATGTGGAACACACAACTGCTGAAATGTGCATTAATCACCCTTGCACTACCAGTGCCTGCTCTGAGAGGTAAGATATCACTGCCAGGATTAGAACACACAACCATGTACACATTCATCACAATAACATACCAATAAGCTGCCTGAGATGTACCAATGGCAGTCGTCTATACTGACAGGATAAAACACAAAAGGTAGGAATGTGTTGAAATAAGACAAACCGGCATGTACCCAATGAAAGGTGTATGTTTATATATATATATATATATATATATATATATATATATATATATATATATATATATGTATATATATATATATATATATATATATACACATCATCATATATAGAGAGAGATATGTCGATATATGGGGATATACATATATATCTAGATATATAGATAGGTTAACAACATCTACATAACCATGGAGGTACATATAAATGGGATACCTACCACATACCGACTGCTTTACATACCGACGGGCGTAATCCCAAGGCTTAAGGTCGGAAAGAACACAGTATCAAAACACCAGCTGCGTGAGGTGTAATCTCCCGATGTTAATGGACAGTTAGTCAGTGCTTCTGGTGTTGTGGTTTGGGTAGGTTACTGTGTGTATGTGTGTTTCTTAGGGCTGTAGTGTGTGTAAGTGTGTGTTCTGTGCTTGGTGTGTGTTCTTGGGGGACTGTAATGTGTGGTTGTGGGTTAGCTTTGTGTGTCTGTTTGCGTGACCTAGGATGTAGAATATTAAAGTAGAGGATGGTGTGGGGGGCATAGACACCTACATGGGGGGGTGTAGTGGAGCTTGGCCACCTGCTCATATGTAGTGTAGGATGGTTTGTTTGGATGTGTTGGGTAGCAGTGTGTCTGTGTGTGCATGTGTGTGTTCCATGTTCATGTTACCTTTGCGAGTTACTGTCGATGTCAGTAATGTGGGGTATGGGAGTCTGTTACCGGTACTGTGTGCGTCGGAACACTGTGGTTTTGGGATTCCGTAGGTCTCCCGTATACAGCAGTTGAAGTGTTCGTATATGTGTATAACATAGACCATAACAATCACACATTCCGCCACTACCAACCTTTATGAACAAAGGATATAGAGAGTATATGCCTATACACTATTACAAATATGTGCTATGGACATGAGCCAATGATAGTGTTACCACCTGTCCCACTTTGCGAGGGACACTCCCTCTTTGGGCGGTTGTGTCCGGACAAAATATATTAAACTTGACAAATATTCTGTTATTGTAGGACATAATTATGTCCCATATGTACTGTAATAGTTGCATACAATAGTTATTTCTGTATCTAAAATACCTACATGTTACAGGAAACAGGATAAGCAACTAAACTGCTACAAGAATAAACGTATAATTAGGCAAGAAAGGAAAGTTCTATGCCTTGTACTGACTGTGGGTTTGTGTTGGCCTGTAAAATCAGATGTGTGTCTGGCTATAAGAAAAGGTGGCAACCCTAGCCAAAGAGGGTCAGTCACCAACACAACTACGATGACTGCAAATACCTATGACAGATATACACAGCTATCATGTAGCAACATGTTATTACATTCAGATGTATTACCGAAGGTATTCAAGGACTAACATCACCTGCATGCTATACAGGAACCACATTACAGTGCCTTAATGAATCAGCCTGCAATTACCATTGTATTAGTACACAAAAGGATAGGTGTTCAAATAGGGAAGGAACCCTCAGGCACGTAGCGATTATGTATAAAAGCAGTTCCTACACACCTGCATCTGCTAAGCACATGCACCAACATCACCCCCACACCCAAACATATTACAATACAAACTGTAATAACATCACAAATCATTCACACACTGTTCGACATCTGCAGAAGCCTTAACATACCTTGTCAGAGACGCACTAACATGGCTCTATGTGAAATAGCTGTTGTTATACAATGGAACAGCTGCTGATGTAATAGGGTTTGTTTGCACTAATCCCATTACAGAGGGTTGTGCGTACACTGGGATATGTTAGCAATTAGTGAGTAACAGTATGCTACACTTGTACACCAAATCAAGGATGTTGGGTGAGCACACAGCACACCACATAACAGTTCATGCATAGCCATACAGCCTTGAGCTGGCCAAACATCCTTGCCAGACTTAAACATCTGCAGAAGTATCAGGTGCAAACAAACCCTGCATAAGTAGCACTGTTCCGAAATATAACAGCTGTACTCACATGTAGAACTAAATCGTCTACCCATTACACACAGTCCACAGGAGTCATGAAGCTAATATATCTCTGTGTGTCTCCATATAGCTGTTGAAATATATCACAATAACACATCTAGGCCGTCTCCCTCGAAAGTAAGGCAAACGGACAACGCTCAAAAGGAGTACTCACTTATACACCACTGTTGCCATGCTATCGGCTAATGGAGTAGCTGCACAGCTGATGTGCATCCAATTATCTACTTTGGAACAGCAATTGGTGGACAGGATACCACATGTTACTGATATGTAACTAGAAAAGGATGTGTTATCACACATTCAAACCATCCACTAGTGGAATGTTACAAAGAACACTGAAACACAAACCAAAAAGGATTGAATCAACAGTTAATGACACCTCGGGTTACTAATAAGGTGTGTAGAATAGTCAGTATGTCTGTGTATGTAGTACTATTCTGTAGTAGTTAAAGTGCACATAATCCATATAGTGGAAACAGTTATCTTGTAGTGATGTATTGATGAGCATAGTAACGCTTGTAGTATTTGTGTGTACTGCTGTAGGTCACAAGGCAAACACTGCATACACCACAAGAGATGCTATATAAGGGCTTTGAACAGAAATACTCCTCACCAGCCGATGTCAGTGGCAGGGCTGGTCCAACAAGTATGTGCTATAACAGGGGATAGTATATGTTGATATATTGTAACTGTAGCCATATGTATGGGTGTATTACAGAGAATAACATGTGGAAGGTTGGGCCACTGTGCAAGTATGATTTGCATTGTGGGATATTATGCCAATAACTGTGTAATGTACAGTATTGTAGGCAGATATGTATTACAAGCTACATAGCATTACTGTAATCTTAGGCAAACAGTTATGTCAATTGGAATTTATAATACACAATAACAGGACACATATGCCTTTTAGTGAGCCAACTGTTTATCAGCATGATAGCAAAGTAAAATGGAAGAGCTATTTAACTATCCATGCACATAAGACATGTAATATGTAGGTACTAGGCTGTTTTACCAAGGGCATCTGTAAACCTAGCTAGCATGTGTTGGCTTTCGCCACCACCATAGGTTGGTTTCCTGTACCTATGAATGGCAGAGCCAATAGTTCCCTGTGCCATTGCCCAGCAGAGCCACTGCAGTGATCCCTGGGGTACATGTCTGTCTCCCATCCACACGTCAAGGTTTCCCTTGAAGAGTGCTCATGAGGGGCCCTGCCTGATGTACATTGGAATCATTTTCCAAAGCATAGGGAGTGTCCGGGTCAGGAATCTATCCATCCAGCACGTCCTACTCATCATTGTGGTTAGGTGTATATCCCTAGAGCATCTGGCTCTCAGGGGCTTCTGTTTAGGTGGAGCATATCCAGCAATACTGGGTTGGACATGGGCTTTGAATGTCAAACAGAGATCACCTGTGTGTATGTGGTATGCAACTGAGTACAGCTGGAGTTTTGTAGGTTGGGCTGCATAGATCATCTGTTTGAGGTCAGTAATCCTCTTGGTGTGGTACTGGTGTGGTCTTCCAAGATGTTGCAGTTGTCTTGTAAGGTATATCCCAAATGGGGTGTTGTATCCTTTAATGGGTCTAATATGACATGTGCAGAGTCACAATGGCCCCTCTGATCTGGATGCGAACCCATTAGAGATTAGGGGGGCCATGTAGAAGGATATTCTAACCACCTTGTCATTATGGGGATCGAAGGAGAAGTTGCTATCTACTGAGGTTCCCGGATCTCGTATTACCTTTTCTGTATGTAGGGGACTAGCACCTATGTGGAAGTTCATGGGTAATTAGTTATATACAAAGGGGATGACTATTCACTTTTAGGCATTCAGCTTGACGCCATGATATTAACATCAGGTATCCACCTCAGTGCGACCCTTCCAGAGGGTGTCTGTCACAGCTGGGGAAACAATTATGTACCTCCAGTTTGGCTAGATGAGTGCATCTCTCACAGGTTGTAGTGTTGGGTGGTAGGCAGAGAGGCTTGTCTGTGTACATGAGGCAATGTGTACATTGCCTCAAGATGTCCAGATTCATCAGTTGATAGGTGAGAACACTGGCAGTTGACTCTTGGACATGCCTGAATATAGAACTACATTCACCTAGATAAGTGAGGAAAGTGAGTACAAGAGCTACATTACTCTACACAAGTGAGAAAAGTATGTACAAATCCTGTTCACCCTTACCTGTAGGTAATGAGGAAGGCTGAGTGCTATAGTTATTATTAGTTTACGTAGTGTTTACAAGTCCTAAACAAGTGCTTAGCATGAATAAGCAATCCAGATAGGGTATTGGATAATATAAACACATGGCCCCCTCCCCCAACAGGTACACAAGCATATATCCATGTACACCACAAGGCCCCTGTACCCACAACTATGCAGGTACAAGCTGCACTCAGTCTGCATGGGACCTGCCCACATTACAGGTTGTATCATACACATATGACAAAACAAGATGCTCTCCACATACACATCATGTAGAACATAGCTCCATGTCAGGCTGTGTACACACTGAAAGGTGCACACCAACAGGTATCACAACCCACAAAGGGGGAGACATCATGGATAATGGGAAGTATTTTACTACTACCCTGCTGAGTCTGGTCTGGAAGGCCATGAACCTTGATCACTTAAGTGATGTGAGCAGTACAGATGTAGATGACAGTGTGGTTGATATCATACTGCATATCATAACCCTGCCAGGTAGATGACAGTATGGTTGATGTCACACTGCATATCATAACCTTGCCAGGTCATAGGACATCATCACCCATACTATGTACCACCTATACTCAGTATACTAGATGTACATTCCTATGTCACAGGAGTGTTTTGCAACAGGACTGCTGGCAGAACCAACACTACAGAAGGTGTCTGAATAATACGTGATCATCACACCAGTGGCAGCTACAATATGTCAGGTTTAATGAATTTTATTCCCCCTCATTGTAGTCCATACCTCACAGAAAAACAGAAGGCATCTGCCTATTGAAGTATGTGAATGACTATGACCTAGGAGCAATAGCTGACTTGCATTGTTACCCCTATGTTAATAACCCTGTACCCATGAACTACCACCTAGGCAGCGGTCAACATAATGGACGCTTGTGTGTGAGGGATGCAGCTGGGCAGTTGTCTTTCCTGTGATAGCTACGTCACCACACCTGTTAGGTAGTCATATGGGGCAACCCTTATAATGATAGGGTGCCATTCATGAATATAGAGATCATTGTCCAGCCATACAGAACACTCAAGTGACCCATACCAGATCACATATTTCCTTTAAGGGATATTGGCCATGTGCATATGGCCTACACCAGCCTTCTCATTCCCTATCTCCACTATGTAGCATGATGCATACCCTGAATAAATCCATGTCCAACCCAGTGATGCTGGACATGCTACATGTACTCATCCTGATCTCGAACACATACTTCATGGACATCCACCTACCACATGCTGGACAGATTCTTATCCCATACACTTGACATAGTCCTACCATACTATGCATTCCTGTCCATCAAAGCTGCCCATTGCTCCCCTCTCAGACATGGTGTGATGACCGCATGGTAAATGTATCATTAACCCTGTGGATCAGTAATGTGGCACTACTCCACCTGGCCCCACAGACCCGCCTGTAACCTTTCATCCTAGATTTATACATGGCCCATGGCATATAGCCCACTAGTTGACTTTGACTGTACATGCTATAGTTGATATTCATCCCTGCAAATACCATCTGGCTAGCCAGTGTCCCATGTGTATCATATGTGCAACACAGGTGATACATGGCAAGATGTTGAATCGCTGTACAGTGCCATGTAGATGTATATGGCAGAACACATACATGTAAAACCTTATGTGAGTATGTCTGCAGGGTCACAGGTCATGTCTGTTAAGGCAGTGTAAGTCCTTATATGCAATATATACACTGCATCAAGGTCAACTGCATTAATGTGGACACATCCAGCCATGTGCTGATAGGTAGGAAAATCAGTACAGGCAAACAGACATGCCCACATCAAGACAGCAACCACATGGAGTATGAGGAATGTAATCAGGTGACACAAACACACACATATGGTGATAATATCCACTCAACATTGAGTGTCACATGTGTGTGACACAAACACGTCAGTGTCATGTAGGTTTACAAATACAACTATTTAAACTGAATTAATGCAATACACATGTATGTTCAGCTGTAGCTCTGTATGTCTCTGTGAGTTACTGTGACCTGTCTCCATCGTTATGTCTTCTAGGTATGCTGCATGCAAGGATTCCCCCTTTTACACATTTGGGGGATGAGGCCCTCATCCCATACCTACTCGACAATCACGATATCCTGTTCAGCCATGTGCCACAGTATGCACAGCAGCAGGATGCCCTGTGGATGGAACTTCGCAGGAGGGTTAATGATGTGGGTGGCCACAACTGCACATACCAGCAGGTGCACAGAGACTGTACAGACCTCATTAGATGGGCGAAACAGCGTGCAAATGCAATCACCAGGGAGCAAGGTGCAACAGGTGGTGGACCACCAACCCAGACCCCACTCACATGTACCGAGGAGCTACTGGCTAACCTGGGGACACCTGCAGAACCACATCCACAAGCCTTAGTTGATATTGTGGAGGTGGGTGTCCCTCAACCACCGAGCCTGGAGTTGCCTGGTAAGTCCGTACTGCACCTATAACAACTATATTCCATATAGTTGCATGTGTCACTGTATAATATGTAATGTAACATCATATGAAAGGCATGTATACACACATGCCGCATACTATAGTATGCTACTCTGTGTATGCACACATGTGCATACACCATAGTATAGTGCATTGGTGTATGTGTTATGCACATTGATCCCTGTAGCCTTTTTACAGGGGTGGATTATGCTCATAATGCTGTGTTACTCCTATTTAGGCACCTCTGGTGTTCCACTGCAACAGCAGCCTGTTGCAGGTGAGAGTGTTATTATTTATCAGGAACCATAATGCACAAATCTATCTGCCATGTGACCATTCACAACATGTACACATAATGTATGGTCCTGTCACAATATACGGGTCAGACCTGCAATGCATCAAATGACTACCCATGTGCAAAACTTGCAAACTATGTGAATTATTTCACCGACATGAATCCTCACAAACTTTATTGCCAGATGTGTTGACAGCTGTGCATACAAAGGTGGAGGTGCTGTTCACTTTAGGGACATACAACAGATCTGATCTACACATGTGGTGAATACAAACAGTACTACACAGTGGGCTGGAGTATGGCCAGTACACAGGTTTCACCGGTGTGGATCATAGCCCTGCTATGAATGTCACACAATGTGATGTGCTATCTTGACATGTCCATGACATCTATTGGCCTGGCTGCTACACTGCCTACCTAACCTGAAAACATTCCCACATACCACCCTTTATCTGCATAACCCTGTTGTCAGTGGAGCATATATGTCATATGGGACAACACAGACATGTGAAATAGATGCCCATCACAATCATTTGGACAACACATGTACACGCATGGCCATGGAGGATGGCCAGAGACTTGGAGCAACACACACAGTAGACGTATTTGCTTGTGTGTACACCCTGTCATACAATGGCTACACAGGGTTCAACAATGGCCTTTGTATAATGGTCATAATGTAGAACACTAGACATCCTACAGGCCTGTGCACATCTTGTGTAGGCATAACATCAATCCACTGCATAGGATGTGTTGAACATCTTGAGGGTGTTGCAACATGACAGCAGTCACCTGTACAGTATCCACATCAGGCCACAGATACAGTACATTCCCATTGCTGGTGTTGCACATAAATGCCATACTAGCTCAGTGTGTGTGTGTGTGTGTGTGTGTGTGTGTGTGTGTGTGTGTGTGTGTGGTACACTGATGTCATGTGGGACATGGTGTACTGACATGTTTGCCATGTCTGGCCATAGTTGCCAGGCTGCAGCAATATGGTTGCAGATGTGCAGGGGTGTCATCCGTATACCCATCAATGACCTGTGTCACAACTTCCACATCATGGTTTAGTGTGTATACAACTCAGTGACGTGGGTCACATTCCACAGTATATATGTATTGTATCTGAACACAGTCAAGGCTATAAACCCTGTCTGTAACTCACACTGTATAGCACTAGAGACACCTCATGATTCCCTGCAATGGCCATGCACATCAGCTAAATTTGCAGTATATCTGTAGGGCGGACAGACAACACTGAATTAGTACACCATTGCTCCACTGTATATTTGACAGAACACCATTGTGTTAAACATGTATGCATGTCATTGCACACGTCAGCAGATCACATGTCATACTACATGTGATTATCAAGATCATATGCCACACATCAGGCAGGTGTACTGTTAACCTGTACTGGCCCACATGGTGTAACACAGAGATGTATGTTAACCACTACTATGATTGTGTAATTTGCATGCCGTCTGCTATGGCACATGCATGCTGTTGTGTGCAACCTAGGTATGTATGATAACTACCACTATTATTCTCTGCGCTGCATGCCGTCTACCATATCACATGCATGTTGCATGCCTTCTGTCATATCACGTGTGTGTGTGTGTGTGTGTGTGTGTGTGTGTGTGTGTGTGTGTGTGTGTGTGTGTGTGTCTATTGTATAGATTGTAATGTACAGTTCTTGTCTGCCCTTACAGGTGATGTAGGTGCATTACCCTTTTGCGGTACATCAGATGTTAGTGTCCCCACAGACTCTAGCAGTGATGATGAACATATGATTGGGACACAGGCAGAGTTGTCAGGGGCTGAAACTGTGCCATTGGTTGCCATTCCATCTATATCCACCTCATCCCTGCACACAGATCCCATACCTGCACATACCCCATCACCAATGGCCATAGAGGAAGGACAGTTGACGCGTGGTAGCTTGGCACAGGAAAATGTGGGGGCTATGGAAGGTGTGCCTGCACACCATGGTGACAGCCAAACTACTGGTGGTGCCCCACACAGGCACGTGGCCAGTGCTGCTCATAGCAGGACCTCTGGCCAACATGCTCCTGCATGACAGAGCGCAGCAGCTGGTGTCACCAGATGCATGTTTCAGGCTGTAATGGAGGCACAGGCACATGCTGAATGGTGCAACAGAGAAGATCAGAAGCTACAGAGGGCTGCTGTCGGTTCTTTAAACAACAGCATCCAGGCAATGGTAAATGTGTCAACAGCAGATTGCTGATGCTTTGGATAGGCAGTTGGGTGACATGGTTGGAGTCCTTGACCATGGAATGACAATCCGCGAGCGTGAGCTGTCTGTGTTGGAACATCTGGTAGGAGTGAGGCATCAGGCAAGTGGACGTAGGCATGCTACACCACCTGTGTCAGATCTACGTGTATGAGCTACCTCACATGCTCGCTCCTATAGTGGTGGTAGCAGCAGCAGTGCATCTGGTGCTGTGCTGTCTGCACCATGACACAGCAGGCCACATGCACATGGCCCGGGATGGTCCCAACAGGGACATGGTTACAGTGGACAACTGACATCAGACAGTACCCAATCTGCACCTCTGTCTGGTAGTGCCCATGAAACCCCTAGCAGGCACAGGTCACATGTCCGTGGCCGGACACCGTGAACTATAAAACCTCACCTGTACAGTCTGCAGCTGTCAGTAATACCCCTGTGTAGGCCAGACAAGTGGGAGAACTGTGTGCATACATACACGCACACACACTGGACACATATGTAGGGCACCGCAACACACGCACATGCATAACATCCACACACGCCCAATTAGATCAAAGGCCCAAACCCCCACACATGATGTCATCCAATGGTGCAGTCTAGGCCTCTGGCAAACATTAACACCCTGTGCATATGATGATGCCTGTGCCGCATCCCTGACAGCCACACCATTGGTGCAGGCACATGCTCGTATGGTCTAATGCACAGCGTAAACAGACAAGGATGATATGTGTAGTTTACAAATGTTGAGGACTGTTGACAGGCAGCACTTATACCATGTAGTACAGGTGTACAATACTGTTAACAGTATGTGTCTTGTATAACAACTGTGCAGCCTAGGCCTCTGGCAAACATTAACACCCTGTGCATATGATGCCTGTGCCACATCCCTGACATCCACACCATCAGTGCAGGGATATGCTCATATGGTCTGATGCACAAGGTGAACAGACTAGGATGATATGTGTAGTTTACAAATGTTGAGGACTGTTGACAGGCAGCAGATATACCATGTAGTACAGGTGTACAATACTGTTAACAGTATGTGTCTTGTGTAACAACAGTAAATGCATGTTGGTCATGATGTTCTGCTGTCTTTTTTCAGGTCTAATTGCACATGCCGGTGGATGTCAGTGTTTGCAGTTAAGTGTCCCATATGTCAATGTGGACTAATCACAGGTATGTATGAATATACCAGCATGCATCATGTAGCTGCCACATACCAGTGAGAATGTCCCACGTTACAAACACGTCTACCATTCCAAGAGCATGATAGCTGTGTATTAAGCTACTGTGGCCACAGACGTGACATCCATAAAGGGTGACATCACAGGTACAGTTACATGGAGTGGTGAGGTAAGAGAGTGGTCTAGCTGATTACAAGGTTAGAGGCCAGTGGGAAGTGTGATACCTCAATGGGAATCAGTAATACACGTTCCCATGACAGGATGCCAACACACAACTGCACCCATACACTCAGGTATTGACACACATGTATTCAGTGACACTGTAACACACACACACACACACACACACACACACACACACACACACACACACACACACACACACACACACACACTCATAGCTTCACCGACACAGTAACATGCTACTGGTGGGATGAGGACCCCTGCCTATGTGTAAATCATCATTACAGTACTGTGCCCCTACATGATGCGCCACAGAGAATACACATGTACAGGTAGTCAGTATGGCTTAAGATCGGGGACATCAACACGGATAGTAGAATGCATCGCCTGGATGGTGGGAGGGGTCTTATCAGTTCAGTATGATAACATACATCCTCACCCCAGGGACCAGTCAGCCCTACATACACACACTGTGGCATTCAGTAATTAATACACCTATGTAATGCACATACAGATACCTCACATGTGAGAGATACACGCCCCTGCCTATGTCCTGCTTTCTACATTGCAGTCTGTACAGATGTGTACACTAGTGTACAGGAGTGCGAGTAACAATTGAGATGTATTCCCCTCAATACATGACATATATGGACACACACGCAACCACACATGCCAGTACTGTGAATGTCAGACCTGCCTAGCTCATGTTATGTATGTCAGACGTACAGCAGTATTGCACGCGTTACAAACTGTACTGACACTTCCTCTGCCAACAGTGCTGATATATGCACTAGGGACGTCATATCTATTGACAGGTGTCAAGTGATTTACTGTTGCTGTCACTCTGACCGCTGTCTAAGTTGTGTGTTATGTCCTTCAATTAATGAAACCATTGCTTACCGGTTACACAGGGTATTGTAGGACTGCTTGTGACACACCTGTGAGCTGTCCACAGGAAATATCCATCTGCAAAGATGCCCCACCTCTTAGTTATTTCAACACATCTGTCCATACCTGAGGTACATCTTTTTGTATATTCAGCATATCACCATATACAGTTGGCAATGTTGAGGCTGCATTGCAGCTGCATGATGTACTAGGATACACGCCACCTGCATACATCAGCAACTGCACAAGCATGTTATCTGAATGCACAGCACTACATGTACAGGTGTGTAGGTCCTACAATCCTGACATTTGGTCATGTTTGTAGGCATTGCAATTGGTGGATATGTGTAATGACATACATGACACAAGGACTGTTGTATGATATGATGGGTGACCAGTACAGAGGGGATGTTACCTTTGTCAGCATTGATATCACACATTATGTACTGTTAGCATTCAGCAGCCATGGACCTATATTCCATGTGCATGTGTGTAATGGCTGTAGCCACCTGTTTGCACAAAGGACTACAACAGCTGTGCTATATACAGGTATATTGTGTGTGTGTGGCATGTACATACCCAGGCAGGTACATGTATGTCATATCCATACATGTGGGTGTGTACTGGTGTACAGCAACAGACATCTGCTAATGGTGGAAAATACTGAGGGCCCCTGGTATGTGTACAGCTGACATTGTCACAGGCAGTGGTATCATTGCATTGCATAACACATGATGCAACTGTGTCAGTACATGTGTACTGTCTGCAGTTGATGCAGAGCTTAGTACAGTGTACAGGTCAAGGGTCACATGGTGGTGTATTTATCTATGTCATACAACATGTATGGTTGCGTGTTGGTGGTCCGAGGGCATGGTGGTGTCTGCAGTTTACATCCCAGAATGCAGCATGTGACACTGTGTCCTGCACATGGCTCATCTGTGATGCCTTTCTTGGGGGGACTGGTCAGTACACGTGAGTGGCCTTTATGCATGTGGGTACACCACCTGGAGCGGTCCGTACCTGTGTTACGGCCTACATGTGTGGTTCTGAGGAATATGGTGGTAGTGCTAGGTTCTGAGGTATATGGTGGCATTGCTATTGTGCACTACAGAGACATCAGCTAGGTGTTCCTCATGGCACAGATTTCAGTACTCCCCATTGTTGGATCTACAGTGACCAGCTGTGAATATGGACGCTACACATCTAGCAGTGGTTAGCATAAGAAAACAATGCAGTTGTCCTGTAAGTGTATGGGAGTTAACCTGTGTTTAGAACATTTACTTTGGAATGGCACTGTGTGGGCGGATGTGACTTGTGTAATATCCGCACTCCCTTGTATCATGGATGCATGTGATATGTGACAAAGGCCTGCCTACTGTCAGCCATGTCATCCCAGAATGACAGCTGAAGTTGTGTAAAAGACTGGTGTCAAATATATGTAGAGCAGCGTTCCCACTAACAATGACAACTATTAACACCAGAGCCCTTTACAATGTGTTCTTTATGTCTACCTGTAATAGCATGGCCACTGTGGCCCTCTGTGTTTAGCATCAGAGTGCATCCCAGTCAGCCCTGTGCTACTAGGAGTATGAGTATGCCCAGTATATCCTTGTGTAGATGGACACATAGTAGTGCATTCCGACCAGCCCTGTGCTACTAAGTGTGTGAGCATGCTCCCTGTGCTACTAAGTGTATGGGCATGCCCAGTATATCCTTGTGTAGATGGACACATAGTGCATTCCAAACAGCCCTGTGCTACTAAGTGTGTGAGCATGCCCAGTGACATCTTGTGTCAGTTATGTGCCACTGTGTATGGGCATGGCCATTGTAACCCTGTATAGTGGTAGTAGCCCATTCTACAAATGGGCATACTCCAGGTTAGGATGGATTCCTACTTTAAACACACAGGTTCACAGGTATGTACATCTTAACTGCCAGCATCCCTGTTGATGTCTGCATTCCCAGATGGTCATAATGACAGCCTTGTCATGTGTAGTCTGTGTGGCGCAATTCGTAAGTATGTAGTATTGTAATAGTAATCTGTAAATAGGCAGGTGTTCTGTACCTGCCACTGGCATGTGTATGTTTGTCCCCATTTGCCAGTGGACTCTAAATTGCTTTTAGACTGCCCACACACCATACATTTCTTATACCCACCATTAGTAATATCGGTAGCGCTTTCTGTAACTGTGTAATGCTGTAGTGTAATAAAGTAGTTAGGTCGGTGTTCTAATCCCACACTTGCCGTGTGTGTGTGTGTGTGTGTGTGTGTGTGTGTGTCCCTGTTTGCCTGAGGACTGAGTAATACATTTATACTGCTCACACTCCATACATTTCTTATACCCACCGTTATCAAGGCCGATGATGTCACCCATCTACAAATACACCTCTGGGAGTGATCTGCCCCAGTAATCTCGGTAGTGCATTCTGTAACTGTATAATGCTGTAGTATAATAAAATAGTTAGGTCGGTGTTCTAGTCCCACACTTGCCATGTGTGTGTGTGTCCCTGTTTGCCTGAGAAATACCTTTATACTGCTCACACTCTATACATTTCTTATACCCACCGTTAGCAAGGCCGATGATGTCACCCATCTACAAATACACCTCTGGGAGTCCTATGTCCCAGTAATCTCGGTAGCATGTTCTGTAACTGCATAATGCTGTAGTGTAATAAAGTAGTTAGGTCGGTGTTCTAGTCCCACATTTGCCGTGTGTGTGTGTGTGTGTGTGTGTGTCCCCGGTTGCCTGAAGACTGAGTAATGCTTTTATACTGCTCACACTCCATACATTTCTTACACCCACCGTTAGCAAGGCTGATGATATCACCCATCTACAAATACACCTCTGGGAGTGCTGTGTCCCAGTAACCTTGGTAGCATGTTCTGTAACTGCGTAATGCTGTATTGTAATAAAGTAGTTAGGTCGGTGTTCTAGTACCACACTTGCCGTGTGTGTGTCCCCATTTGCCTGAGAACTGAGTAATACCTTTATAGTGCTCACACTCTATACATTTCTTACACTCACCGTTATCAAGTCCGATGATGTCACCCATCTACAAATACACGTCTGGGAGTGCTATGTCCCAGTAATCTCGGTAGTGCGTTCTGTAACTGTGTAATAAAGTAGTTAGGTTGGTGTTCTATTCCCACCCTTGCCGTGTGTGTATGTGTGTGTGTGTCCGTTTGCCTGAGGACTGAGTAATGCTTTTATACTGCTCACACTCCATACATTTCTTATACTCACTGTTAGCAAGGCCGATGATGTCACCCATCTACAAATACACCTCTGAGAGTGCTGTGTCCCAGTTATCTCCGTAGCATGTTCTGTAACTGCGTAATGCTGTAGTGTAATAAAGTAGTAAGCTTGGTGTTCTAGTCCCACACTTGGTGTGTGTGTCCATCCCCTTTAGGCTGAGGACTGAGTAATGCTTTTATACTGCTCACACTCCATACATTTCTTATACCCACCATTAGCAAGGCCGATGATGTCACCCATCTACAAATACACCTCTGGGAGTGCTGTGTCCCAGTAATGTCGGTAGCACGTTCTATAACTGCATAATGCTGTAGTGTAGTAAAGTAGTTAGGTCGGTGTTCTAATCCCAGACATGCCAACTGTGTGTGTGTGTGTGTGTGTGTGTGTGTGTGTGTGTGTGTGTGTGTGTGTGTGTGTGTGTGTTAGACAAGTACAGAGCTTTGCAATATTCACTGTAGCGCATGTTGCTGCAGTGTGATACTGTTGGGGTTTGCATACAGGACATGGCAAGTGTGTGTTTATCTGTCAGAGCCTGTGTAGAGGTGGCTGTGATTGTCTTATCATTGGATATGTTTGGGAGTGGGTTTTGTAGTTTTCCTATATAGTATCCATATTATGACACATTGGCCACATCATGAGGAGTACAGCTGTTAGTCAGCCAAAGCACTGTGTTGGCAAGCCATACCCATACATCTGTCAAAAGGGCTGGTGAACTAAGTATGCAGCCCTACTAGTACCCGGTATATGTCCCGCACCCATGTGCCATGCACATACAACCTTGCCTAGGATATCCCACTATGTTGCTAGTAACATGCACATTGAGGACAGGTTGTAGGCATGGTGTGACCATAGTGGCCTGCAGATGACATGGCACCCTGTACAGTGGTACAATAGGCACATATATGCAGACATTGTGCCTTCACTATGTTCCACACTGAATGGCTGCAACATATGTGGTGCCATCATACGTGATACACTAAGGCCAGACAATGCTGTACACATGTGCCCTGTATGGACCCATGCCACTGACACTATGGAATACCTGTCCATTCTATCCATGCAGGTGCAGGGCCGACCTGCTCACTATAAGCAGGTTTCGCCACACCAGGCCAGTATTGGCATATCGGTGTATAACAGGCTGTGTACACCACATGTGTCTGCCAAACCAGGAACACCTGTACATGTCACTGTACAGTATTGTGGGATATGCACATCCCAGGCAATGTCCATGTGAAGGACTATCAAACACAGACATGGCATGCATTGCAAAGCTGTGGCCCTACACATTGGTAGCCAGGATGTCAGGCCAGATAATGCAGTACCCATCTGTGTGGGACATTGCAGACACTACACCCCTGCACTGCACACCACTGTCGGGTGATGCAATGGCAAGGATTACCCCTCACCCAGCCTTGTACAGCCATCTTGCACAGCCAAGCACTACAAACCCATGGAGCAATGCATACCTTCATGACAGTACTGGCATCCTGTGTCTGCATGTGGGTTGTGATGCTCCCAACCACAGTCACTCCCAGTATAAACCTCGTCGGCATACCAACAGTTGTCAAGCAATTTCACATGCCCTAGCCCATAGAACCTCCAGATATCCCCTGTGCTGCATGTGGTCCTGTGCATTACCGTGGTGTGGCAAACTAAGTAGTTACATTGTGTATTTGCCACCCTGGCAAAGGTGTCAATGCATGTCCATTAGAGTGTGGTTGTGGTGACAATGGCATCCGTTAACATGGACTGACATGTGTGACACATCTAATGTATGTCTACTATATCTGTTGCATATGGCACTCACTCACCTACACACATGTTCTTACAGCACTGCAACATGCCACCTCTGTGGCACATGTAGTAATGTCATGCACATGTAATAGTAATGAGTAGTCAGGGGTTTGCCCCTGTACTATTCAGCGTGTGGCAGACAATGCTTATGGTTAAGTCTCCAAGCCCTTCCCTGGTGTACATTGCCTGTCCCACACACACACTCTCTGGTGGATGTGAAGGTGTACAACTGCACAGCAGCATGTGTATTGTAACAGATGGAAATGATCAGGTGATGGCCTCTGCACCTATTGCAGTCCTCCTCTAGCTGATTGCATGTGGTACAGCTGTGATGGTGTTCCCATAGCCATCTGCATGATAAACACAGTACACTATCTAGGGAAACATGTTATTATCTGGCCATGACAGTCACTGTGAGTGGTACCTGGATGTGGTGTTCTGACACGGCATCAGAGATGATATCTGGATGTACCTCAATCATTTCCACAGCGGGAAATAGCCTAATGACAGGAGTGTGATGTGCCACACAACTACAGCATGTACTTGTAGCTATGCTGCATTGGGACTACTGCCTGTTTAACGTGTGTGTGGTAATGGCTATTCTGCATGTTAAAATACAGACATTACAGTACTCTCTTCATGAGGGAACCCCATCTGAAGGGCCATCTGTGAACAGGTCAGTGTGTGCAACCATTTGTTTCCTGTGTTACACATTGAACACACTTCTGTACACAGCAGAAGCATGGTGTGGGGATTGCAGACAGTACATGATGATAGGGATGTGTTACTGCCATTGCATCCCTGACTGGACATGTGTCACATGAAACAGTGGTATGACTGACACTGTGTGGGATTCCCAGTGACAAGCCAATGATGGGCAACTGTTCCTAGCTGCGGTCACATGTCTACTACACATTGTACAATTGCCATGCAGTATATATGCATGTGTTGTGCTCCCTCTGCAAATGTATACTATCTGTTGTGTTGGGTTTCTGGTAATATCTATGCATACTGTCGGAGGTAATCCTGTATGCTGTTGTCTACCACTAAGCCATATGTGAGTTTAAAATGCAACACCATAGGCTGAATGGGTTGGTAGGTCCTTGCAGATCCTCCTGTCCCACTTCATCTGACCATGGCACCGGGCACTAGCAAATCTGTGGCCCAGCCATTAACATCAACCTCTGTTGGCTCTGCACCACCTTCTGGTGGTACCAGCACTGAGGATGGAGCATGTCCCCCTTGAGAGCGGGACCAGACCGGTACATATCTGCAATCATGCGGTCCCAGACATGTTGCGTAGGTGGCTCCCAAAGGGGTTATGAAGCCAGATACATCAGTTCACGGGTGGAGTGTCATATTTACAGGGTGATGCTGCCCCTCCTGGACAGCCCCCAGCACTGCCTCCTTTGCAGCTGTGTAGGTGCAGTGGCAGTTGTCCATGGCTGGAGACCTCAGTCCCACTGTTCCAATGGGCTTTTGAATGCCAAAGACCCATCCCCATCCAGGATGTATCCCCCCCACATGTGTCATATACCAACCCTGTATGCTGTAATTTCTGTGCTCCTACCTATCCTCCACAGCCATACCTACACTCTTTCCCCAACATCTGACCCTCACCTATGGACACATAAGGCCATTTGGCTCCTAGGACACCATCTGCCCTATATATAGCTGCCCATTATACACATGTGCCCACTGGACACATGAAACTCTTGTAATATGCATCATAACATACTACTGTTATCCTCACCACTGTCCTCAGGTGCACGGTCCTGGTATGCACATCACTCCTACATGGTCCAGGTACACGTGAGGAGGATGACCCCATTGTACACAAAACACTACCGGTCCCTGTATGGCTACCCCATTTACCTTTATCATGATGATGATGTTGCACACAGCACATTGCAAGAGTACTGTTCACACATAATGATTGGACAGGTACTGTTGTGTTAATGTACATTACATGCACAGAGTGATGCATATGGCCAATGTACAACTATTTGCATGTATGACTGACACATGTCTGTCTGAGGGAGTCTTGTGATCACATAGAGCAACACCACTACATAATACAAGCATCGCTGGTGTTTCCCATTTCATTTGCTTGTAATGCTTTGTTGCCACATGGTATGTCCCTGATACATCTCCATATATGTATGTACATATATGCTGGACATATACACTCACATGTACAGCTACATGATGGGATACATTCCTATACTGTTGAATGACTGCGCTGTATGATATCACCTGGTTACAGCCTCTTATGCTCGATTAGCCTCTACATTGCTTAACCAATGCAATACTCGCATATTGGTAGCCAAACACGCTTACACCTGCTCGATCCTGCACTTGCTAATGCACTGGCATTGGTGCTTGCATCTGTGACTCACACCCCTGGGTGTGAGCGAGGACCACAACATTACCTTTTGATGCCTAGTACATCGGACTACATGACTCCAGTATCGGGATTGGCCACCCATTAGGCGACGGCATCGCGTTCAACTGTACAGAATCAGCGGCCTGTCCAGTGATACAATCATATTTGTGTGTACCTCACACAATGTACTCCCACCTTGTGATGCCTAGTACATCGGAATACATTAATTCAGTATCGGAAATGGCTGCCTATTAGGCAACAGCATGGCGTTCGACTCTACAGAATCAGCAGCCTGTCCGGAGAATCATTCATATTCATGTGTTCCTCTTAGGCATACCTTGTGATGCCTATCACATCGGACTACATGACTACAGTCATAGCCAGCCTTAGGCATAGGCCAACTAAGCGGCCGCCTAGGGCGCCGCTTTAGTGGGGGCACTTTACCAGTATTTATTTGGTGTAGGTAGACCAGGATGGGGGCACTGGGTGGTGTGGTGGGGGGTGCCGTTGTGCCTTCTGCCTAGTGCACCAGTTGACCTAAGGCCATTCCTGACTACAGTATCTGGAATGGCTGCCCATTAGGCGACCACATGGCATTCGACTGTACGGAATCAGCGGCCTGTCCAGTGAATCATTCATAATTGTGTGTTCCTCTTACAATCTGCTCCCACCTTGTAATGCCTATCACATCAGACTACATGACTACAGTATCGGGAATGGCTGCCCATTAGGCGACTGCATGGCATTTGACTGTATGGAATCAGTGGCCTGTCCAGTGAATTAATCATATTTGTGTGTTTTGCATACACTCTGCTCCCATCTGGCTGATACATGGGAACCGAGACCCTGCATTAAAAAACGAGTAGTTGGGTTGTGGTAGCCACATCCATCAGACGGGTCATGCTACCGCATATCTATTATAGGTTTGCCACCTTCTCAATTGGCCAAGGTAGGACTTTAGGGTTACCACCTGCCCTATTTTGTGAGGGACAGTGTGAAAATAATCAAGACATAGCACATGTCTAGATTACAGGTCATTATTATATTCTACGTTTCATTAATAATTGCATACAACAGTTATTTATATATGACACTTCTATATGTTATGTGAAGTAGCATAAGCAATTCAAATGCAACTAGATTAAGCTTTTATTTGTGCAAATAAGTGTAATCCTGTACTATGCATGGCTGTAGGTATGTTTAGTCCTGGAATGTCTGACATTTCTACAGAACATGTCCCACTCTGGCCATTTGGAAAGGTGGCAACCCTATAGGACCTGTATGTAGAGACGTCACACTTTGCAGGGCAACACACCCACAGCCAGTAGAAAGGGCTGTACTTCACTGTTTCACCTAAATAAAAGGTTACTCTTGTAGAATTATAGTTGCTTATACTGTTACCTATAACATTTAGGTATTTCATAGGAATATAATTGTTTTATGCTACTACTACAGACAATATAGGTAGACTTTGCCCTAAATCACAGGACATTTGCCTTAATTACAGTTATTATGCAGGACACAACTGCCCACAGGGGAGTGTCCCTTGCAAAGGTGGACAGGTGGTAACCCCAAACTTATTATTCTATCAACTTTCTAAGGTAGTCAGCGGAACATGTGCTTTCTTTCACTATCAGACCTCTCATACAAATAGGGAAGAATAAAAACTGAATCAGGGACCTCAGGGATACATTTAGATGGTTGGTGCTATTAACCTGACACATTGACATTACTGTGCATTACATATGTTTACTGTCACTTATTTGTGCTTATTTGTGCCTTATACATTATGATTGTGCCTTATACATTATGACAATACCACTTTAAAAGGATCTGGTTAATAGTCCCATGCGATACACACATTCACCTTTACATGTTTAAATATCAGCTTTATAGCAGAGCAACATTCATTCCACAAGGGAAATGATATGTGCTATTGTCAACCTTGAACCGTGAATGCCTTTTCATTAGGCAGATGCTCTAACCACTACACTATTGGTGTTCTGCCTCATTTATATGTATACCCATGGTGCATAGTTACCCGAACCCACACCTCCAATTCACTTACACAGCAGGCATCCATTTACCTGTTGGGAAAAATGCACTACTACACATTCGCCATTCCCTATTCCCTACTGCTCTGGACTTGTGCCACATGTTGACTCACTCCGAGGATATTCAGACCTCCACAGCCTATAGTCCTGGCACATATGTGTATTCCATTGTCAGGGTGTTCATATCGTCTTTTGGGTTTAGGCTTGTCCGACTGGGGACCAGGACTGCCCTGTACCTAGTTGAAAGTCAGACTTAACAAGGGGAGATCATTCGTTCCAGTTTTACCATCCTACCTGTAGAGGTGTGCTCACCTATGGCAATCCTGATATATAACAGCACTAACTATTACAGGGATTTCCTATATTGTGACCATGTTCATTCTTTATATATATATATATATATATATATATATATATATATATATATGTGTGTGTGTGTGTGTGTGTGTGTGTGTATCGGTCTGTGCATACACATGCATATACACGTAGATGCTCATTTACATTTCTCATACTGTTAAATCACCGCCACCTACCATCACACATACATGCTTGCATACCCGCTTATGTCTCGGGTTGCCACCTTTTCATGTGGCTAAAGTGGGGCATTTTCGAGACACACATAAGATTTTACAGGCCGACAAATACCTACGGTCAGTATGAAGATTAAAACTTTACTTATTTGCCTAAATGAACGCTTATTCTTGTAGCGGTTTGTTTGCTTCATCTGTTTCTTGTAACTTTGAGTATTTTACATAAATAACTGTTTTATGCAACTGTTACATGAAATATGGGACATATTTCCTACAATCACAAGACATTTGCCATTGTGTTATATTTGGTCTGGACACAACTGCCCAAAAAGGGACTGTCCCTCACAAGGTGGGGCAGGTGGTAACCCTACTTACATCTGCTTTAAAGTGCCTTAAGCACCCTATATCCGACTGCCACTATGTGAATGTGTAAGCTATATATTCCTGATAATGCACATGGGGAAACGTGCATCATGGTCAGGTGTTTAATCCCGGTTCGTAGGTTCTGCAGGACCGGCTAGAGGCTGAGCAGTCTTGTGGACAACTACTGCTCATACAACTTGTGTCCAGATGTATACAGGACTGGACATTGTGTCGTGACACCAAGTCTAATGTTTAGAACAGATACATATCCCATGAGGGATATCCAAAAATTGTGGGGTCCAATGACCATCTTTGCTTTATGGCTGTAAGGTAGGGTTACACATGCAAGGGATACATAGTTTGCAATCCTGAGACTGCCTTGGGTGAGGCTGCCTACTAGATATGGGTAGGGGTCACTATGTGCAGATATGGCCGCTCCTATCTAGCAGCCCAAATATGGCTTGTTTTGGTGGATGTTCAGGAAGGAGCGGGTGGTGTGCTGTGAAGGGGATGATGGGTATTCATTTAGGTATCCAGGTGTGTTGGGGTTGGATGGCTCAGTTCAGGCCAGACCATTATGTGGGTATGTGCTGGTAACGTTTCTGTACATGTGTATTGCACATTTTAATGTTCACGTTTGTGGGATTGTATTGCGGATGTGTATATTTGTTCTTTGGTTATCTTCCTGATTCACCCACCACTCCCTCGTAGGCCTCCAGTTCACCCATTGTGCAGCCAACCTAGTCGACCCTTGGTGAATTATTAAGTCACCCGTCAACCCCCACCTCCATATTCCACAAACAACATTCATCCCTTGTCTAGTTGATGGCCCATGGCACAGTCAATAGAACACATTGCGTACACTACATATCTCTGGGACCAATATGGTTGTGAGGTCTACACTAACATTTCAGATCATCCACATGCTGTACTTCACGCACATAGGTACTCGCAAATACTTATCCTTCATGACATGGTAGGTAGACTCGGGTAATACCCATTCATCTATGGGCAGTCCTGACAAGGATGACTTGGACCACGAATGGGCAGATATTGGGTGAATGCTCTGACCATTGGTAGGGTTGCCACCTTTTCATATGATCTGGATGGGACATTTTCATGGCACACATCTGAGTTTACAGGCCAACACATACCAACAGTCATAACAAAGGATAGTACTTTAGTTTCATGCCTACATATAAGCTTTTATTGTTGTAGCGGTGTAGTTACTTATTCTGTTTCATTTACTTGCTTAGTCTGTTTCTTGTAACATATAGGTATTTTATATATGGACATACGTACTGTATGGGACTATTACATAACATATGGGACATAATTATGCCCTACTATCGCAAGACATTTCACATTTATTATGATTTTGGTATGGACACACCTGCCTAAAGGGGGACTGTCCCTCACAATGTAGGACAGGGGGTAACCCAAACCATTGGGCTAGGCTTGTCAATTGGCGGTGCGCTAACATGATGCGTTTCGCTTCCACTTGGTATAACTAGCGACACTACAATGGAATACGGGCATGGGGTTTTAAATATATTTGTTCGAGGGACGGGGACTCAATATTCAGCTATGTGCCTTTGTGTTTACTTCTTATTGTGATGTTCGCAGTGATGTCTTGTATGCTTTGCATATATTTCAGTATCCACAGACACTGACAGGAGTGATTACTATTAGAGGCAGGCTGTACTAGTCAGCATTTTAGGTTGTGCGTATGCAGCCGACATGTTCATGTCTCCGTGCAGCGCTTGGACACGCCCCCTGCACTCGTACACATTTCATATGCATGTGGCCGTTACGGCAGCACGCCTTCATTAATATGCATGTGGTGTTGCTGTGCCATCTCTACGCCGCATGGTCGGCGCAAGGCTAACGCCGTCCTTGTGCTGAGCTTCATGAATCCCGGGGAATATTTACAAATTTGCAAATTTACAAATATACGATTTTCCATTTCCTTTTTTTTTACTGCTATACATTCATACATTATCATGTCAAGTTTTCATCCTTATTAGACCCAAAGTCCTTTTTCTGTAACCACCATCTGACTTTATTCAATATTGCTGCCAAAATTAATTTTCCATTAAACATAATTTAATTTATCCTTTCATTCCATATAACCCACATATAACATAAAACATTTTTATCTACTCTTTTAACATATTTTTACTTCTGTTCTTGTAATTCACATACTTAATCATATTCATATTTATGTTATCCACTTGTTTTATGTTTTCAAATAAGTTTTCTTCACATAACCTTTCCCATAATTTCATTACTCTTTTACATTTCAAAAATGTTGGTAATTTCCTCTTTCTCACAATGTAAACATATTCTTTCACTTTTCTTTTCATATGGCATGTTTCTTTTCACTGGTAATTTATTTATTACTAGTTTCCACAAGAAATCTCAACATTCTACTTTCTTATTACACCATTTATTTCTTATTTTTTATTACTTTAATTTTTCCTTCTGATAGATTTCCCCGTGGCTTAACATAATAATAATGTTGTATCATTATATCCTTATACCATACTTTTCTCTTCTTTTCTATTTCATCAGTTTTTATTTTCCACATTAATATTTTTTCTTGATCACATTTCATCTCTTTATTTGTACAGTCTTTTTCTCTTTTGCTTCTTTTTATCATACCTGAAAATGTATCATACTTATGTTTTAACATTTTACAACTATTTTGTCATATTTTTTATTTATCCACGTTAACACTTTACATAAATCAGTGAAACAGCATATGCCACTGGGTTAATTAACCCTGAACCTCCATCCTCTTTATTTATATACAGAACTCATTTTTACTGGATTTAAGCTAGGACATCCCTGTCTTACACCCTTCCTTACATACCTTGTATCAATTATAACCAATATTTTTATATTATGTCTAATTTATTATAGTTATTTAAATTGCAGACGTTTTTGTTTTATTTCTGAAGATTGTAAAATTATTGTTCTTAAAATGTTTTGGAATAATTTGGAACTTTTTTCCCAGGGCATCCATTGAAAATGGGCTTGTACCCAGTCAGATTTTCCCAGTAATCAAATGTCAATAAATAAATAAATAAACACCATATGAAAGAAACTATTGTCTAAGAACAATAAGGAACTGGCTCAGCAGAGGAACAAGTCCATGTCTAGCTTAAATAAACAAATCGGAGATCTCCAATTCTAATTACAAAGTAAAAATAGCCTCCCTAGCTAAGGATAATCATAAGACATTCTTTAACCGGATCCAAAAATTCAAAATCTAAAAGGGAATACCCAGCTATGCTCTTAACTGGTTGTGGATGGCACCACCCATACTCAACTGGACATAATAGTCAACCTGCTAGCTGACAGATTTGGAGCAAACTTCACCCCTGTCCCATCCAGTTATTCCCCAAAGTATACCTGCCACCATTCCTTAGCCTATTATCTAAAGAGTGCAGGGTCATCTCAGCACACTCCAAGGCCATAAACACAGCATCAGTGCTTCCAGACAACACCCCAGGTTGCCTATTAAACAACTTAAAACATGATCTAGCAGACCCACTTGGATCCCTATTTACCACAGCCTGAGAACTGGTTATGTTTTGGTGGAATGGGGGAAAGCAACAGTAATCCCTCTGCACAAAGGAGAACCATCAACCAACCCTTGGAATTATATGCCGATAAGTTTGACTAGCTTCATCTGCAAGGCCATGGGAAGAATCATTATGGACCTTATTAACAAGGACATAGGTAATCTCTAAACTCTGGACCCGACCCAGTTCAGATTCATTAAAGGTAGATCATGCCTGTTAAACATGGTTAACTTCTTTGAGAAAGTCACCAAAGCCCTTGATGAGGAAAAGAAAGTGCATACCTCCTATCTTGACCTAGCCAAGGCATTTGACACAATCCCCCATTCAGGAATTATAGATAAACTCTGACAATTGGAAATTAAACTCTATATTACCAGATGGGTAGCCAATTGGCTCACCAACAGGGCACATACTATCATAGTGGATGACTTCACCTGTAGCAAAAGACCAGTCACCAGTGGCATACCACACGGTTCTGTGCTGGGCCCCTTACTTTTCAGAATTTATTTCTCAGAAGTCCAGCCAAACTTGGATGGCCTGTGGATGACCAAGTTTGCTGAAGATTGCAAATTGAGAGCAATCACTGAATTCCCCAATGATGTTATTATACTCCAGGCAGGGTTAACACAGACAAATGATTGGTGCCAAAGTCACAGACTAAAGCTAAATGCAAAAAAATGTATTATAAATCTTTTTCAGAAAGCTGACATTCCTATTAATTACATTATAAGCAGCACCCCCCTAATAGTAGACCCAGTAATACATGATCTGGGTACTCAGTTGGATAGTATTCTGAACTTTGACCACCAGGTATCCAAAGTAGTAAGAAAATCCTTCTGTGTAGTACATCTTATAAGTAAATGCATGACATCTAGATCTAAGAATGTTATAATTCCATTATACTTGGACTCATCAGAGCAATAATTGAGTGCAATGCTCCCTTTTGCATGTACCTCACCAGACACCTGCAACAATTGGAGAGGTTACAAAGGTTTCTCACCATGAAATTACAGGGTACACAAAACAAGTCTTACCCAGAAAGAGTGAAAGCTCTGTCACTGTATTCTGTCTCCTACAGATTGCTAAGGGATGACCTGCGGCTGGCTTACAGGGCAGTCTCTGACCTAGCCCTCACAAAAATGCTACTGATTCATAAATCAAACAGCATGAGGGTCAATCACTCCAGGGATCTTAGCCTAGATTCTGACATGAACAAGTCATGCTGGAGAGATAGATACATCTCCCAGAGGCTACTATTTCTCTGGACCAAGCTGCCAGTTCATGTGAAACAGAACTCCTTCCCGATCCTGTTGAAATGAAACCTAGATCGATGAATATGTGACCACAAATTCACTCTTGGGTTGGGACCAATGTTTCTTCTGGACAGAAAATGTCAGTATTAACTATTATACCTTTACCTCTGTGAATTTCACTCACCTAACCAACGACAATTGTAGCAACTCGAGGTAAACATAACTAGGCTTGTAAGGGCTCTAGGGCCATTAGCCTAGTAACCTTCTATGAACCAATGAACCTATGAATAAAAATAATCTGCAATAATTCTTTTTCAGATATTGTTAGCAATATAAATACACTTGGTAAATATGCTATTTCTCATTAAGACTAAATTTATCAAATACTTTTTTTTCCTAAATGATAACCTCTGTATTTTCCAGAAAATATTCTTTCTTTTAACTCTTTATTTTTCACACTGAATTTTACTTATATTCTTATTCCCAATTTTATACCTAACACATACATTTACTTCATTGTAAAATATATCCACACTATCTTAACCACATCACCTAATCTATTCCTTTTCTATCTGTTTAAAGTAATCCCCATTGTTTCTAAACACTGATTTAGACAAAATATTAGTTCTTTTATTCAAATCTTGTTTTCTGCAATTACTATAATACCATCTGTGTAAGTTAACAAAGCTGTAATTCTTAACCTTCAAGCATTATGTACTCAACCTCCTTCATTTTATAATTGATTTTACAGGCAATCACGTTCATAATTAAGGCAAAAAGTATACAACTCATTGGACATCTCTGTCTTACACCCTTCCTCACATGTACCGCTTTACTTAAACCACTTACTAGAATTTTTAGTTTATTATTGCTATAGGTAGCCATACATAATTTCCTTTTTTCACTTATATCAAATTATTTTATTATTGCTCATAAAGTTACATGTTCTTTTGTATCAAATACCTTATTGAGATCCCCTATCATAAGTTTAATGTCCTCTTTTTTATTTATAATATCATCCACAGTCTCTGCCACTATCATAATAATTGTTGAGATCCCTTTCCTTTTATGCCATGTATACTGTCCTTCATAGCACTTTGTATCTTAGTTTCAAATCTCTTCTGTATTATCTTCATAAAGATCTTATAGTCATTATTATTCAGTACTAGCAATTGCCATTTTGTAATTGACTTTTGTCTTCTTTCTTGCAGATAAATTGAAGTATTCCATTACATAATTTTTATACATGAAACATTCATTTAGCCATTCATTCAAAATCTTTAAAAATATTCTTTTTGCTATTTCATTAAATTTTTATAGTTTTCATATTCTACTCCATCTGGTCTTACAGCCAAATCTATATTCATGTGTTGCAATAATTTATTTAACTCATATAAAGAAATCTCCTTTTCAAATACTTAATTTTTCTTTCCCTGAAAACTTTTTCTTCCCATATTATTTTCAATTTCCTCTTTTTTTTCTTTAGACATTTCTTCCACATACTCTACTAAAATATTCAGAATTTGTTCCTAGGTACATTCTAGTTTTCCTTTTATGTTTCATTTCTCTCATTACACTAATATATTCCTTTACTAATTTATTTAAATATACTGATACTTCTTCTCTTTTTCCTTGCAAGAAAATCTTTGCTTGAATAATAACACTTTAAGTTTCTCTTTATTTTTCCATATAATTATTTTTCTTTATCAAAAATGCCCTCTATCATTTATTTAACATTTGTTTACCTGGAAAATCCGACGTGGAATGAAACAAATTTTCAGTAGATGCCCAGGGAAAAATGCTCCATGGGCATGTCTTTGTAATGTGAGAGGAAACAGGAGTACCCAGAAGAAACCCACATGGATGCAGGGAGGACATGCAAACTCCACACAGAAGGCACTCCACCTGAGAATCACACATGAGAACCTCATACAGTGAGGCTATAATGCTACCACTGCACCACTGCTCCATCCAGACTGCCCTCTGTGTTATTTTCTAAATATTTAAATGCATCTTTATATACTCTCCTATACTTTGTTTTTTCTTACCTCATACTGCCACTGTAAGAAACATTTTTTGTATTTTATTTTAAAAGTCATCCACCCTTCAGACTGAATTTTCTAAAATGCTCTCACAGTAATATGATCTTTCCATAAATGTTTTATTAATCTCTTTCCTTCTTCATCCCATGTTTTCCTCATTTAACTTTTTTATTCATTTGTATATTTGTATATGTTCTTTGTTTTCCTTTATCTCTAACCATATTGCCAGATGATCAGAAAAAAAAACTGTTTCAATTGTCTCTTCTTATCCTATAATCAGTTCTTCTGATAATATGATGTTATCTATTTCAATTCTGTAAGTCCATGAATTTTTATCCAGAAGTATTAATTTACCATACCCATAACTTCTATTTTTTTATATAATGTTCTTTCTTTTTAAGCTTGCCTCTTAAATTACAATTGAATCTCCTGTCAGTATAATATTCACATTTACCACTACATAGTCTAGAATCTGGTGAAATAAACTTTCCGTTTCTTTACAGGTAACATAAGCGTATAATGCTATAATTCTATAAACCTTTTTAATTTAATTTTAAATCCACAATAGTTAATCTTCCCATGTTTTCAAAAGTAACATTTAATATTTTCACTGTATTTCCACACAATACATTTATTTCAGAATACCAGTCATTTCCTAAATTCCAAATTATCTTTCCAACCCATAATGTTTCTAATCTTTCATTTGTTAAGAATCATGTATCTTCTAGTGCAATTATATCCATATCACATGTATTGTACCATTCCAGTACCTCATCCTTCTCACTATGCTCTTCATACTGTATCTGATGTCAATTTTTCATCCTTTCCTCAACTAATGGGATCAGATCTGATCCTCAGATCTGACTTAGCCATTTTACCAGCTCATGGCCACCAAAGGACTCTCAAGCTCCTTCCCTACCCATAATGCAGCACCGCTAACATCCGTCAGATTTAATTTGCTCCTTTAGTGTTCAGATGTGGTCACCTTCAGCAACTCGAATTTCAGTGAGAGATAAGTTAATTTTTCATACCTTCTATCTAAAACCTTCTATAATCAACTATTTATTTAATATTTTATCTTCATTTTTTTTTATATTAACTAATTTCTTTCATTCTCTTTCTTACTTTTTTAGTGTAAAACCTTTCTACCATTGCTGATAGTGTAATCTCTGTAATTACCATTGTTGGTATTTTCTCTTTATCTACAAGTTTTTTTCTTGTAGTTTCTCAAATACCATTTCTAGTAATTTTCCTTTTCATTTCCACCTATTTAAAAGAAAAAATGTCTGAGAAAGGTCCAGCAGGTTTTAAAAAACATGGCAAGTGTGGGCACAAGTTGCCTTTGTCTGATGCCCACACTCTTTGTGTGTATTGCTTAGGACCAGAATACCTACAACAGGACTGCAGCAGTTGTCGTGGATTCAACTCTTAAGCTTTAGCAGACATGAGAAATAAGTAAATTTTGAAAGGATTACTGGCATATTCTTTTTTCTGAAGCCATTGCTGGGGTTTAATCCCCCAAACAAAAATCTAAAGACTTATCAAAAATGTCTAGATCCTCTGTTTCTTCAGCATCTACTTCTTCTTAACCAAGAAAAAAGAAAGAAAAACTTGATCCAAAGCTATGTCCAATATGATCATCATTGTACCCGACCAGACATATTTCAGATCCTACAACCTCGGATCTGACCAGACATACTTCAGATCCAACATCTTTAGATCTGAAGCCCTTACCAAGGGCTACTTATTCATCAAGTCTGGATATGGTTCCTTCCAGTGTCTGCTCTCCCTTTTTAGAGAGACACTCAAAATTGCTGTCCCTGGTATGCTCTTGTTCATCCAGGAGTCTCACAGAAGCAGATGTGGAAAGGATAATGAGAAATATTTTCACAGAGCAAATTCAGAAGGTGGTATCATGGTTCCTACTCCTTCGAGTCAGGAAGTGCTTCCATCTACCACTTCACTGATAACAGCTTCTTCTGTATTTCAACTTGTAGTTAGAGGCCTCAGATCTGAGCCATCTGGGTCTGTCTGGTTTGGATCCAAAGAGAACATCTTCTTTGGATCTGACTATTGCTGTGAGTGCACTGGCTCCAAAATCCTTGGAGCCAGATGATTCTCAGAGCCAAAGCTTCCCTGTTGGGTCTGAGAGGATGGGTTTGACTTCAAGGTTTTTGGAGCCATCTCTTCCTCTCAGAGCTTTGGCACTTGTCAGCTCAGCTCCAACGTCCGCCTCAGGTGGATTGTTCTTTGGGAGGATGGAGGTGATGAGCCAGAAACTCACCTTCTCATAGATTAGTAGTAGTGCCCTTGTGGAGCATTTTAAGCCTAGTCAGTTAGACCATATGAGAATCAAACCCTGCCCTTTGTGTTTGTAAGGTAAACACCTTAACCATTATACCAACCTCCCACCCCTCAAAATAAATGCTTATTTTCCCTTCCATGTATTCAAACCCTCCATCTACTGATCATGAGGCTGTAACTCTACCCATTTAGCTATGTGGCTTCCTTCCTCCTGGAGCAGTCTGCCTTTGAGGTAGTGAAGAGAGTTTTCTTGGCTCCGGCAGGTCAGATGGGTACTGCTCCCTTGGATCCACTCTCTACTACTCAGATGACTTTGCACCATGATCCTCAACTTTGTACCCCAGTGGGACAGCCAGCCCAAAGCTTCCAGTCTACCCAGCAGGGTATTTCAAGCTCTTGTGATACTTGTCTGGACTAACCCACCAAGGAAGTCCCTAGGAAGAGAAAGTGCAAAAGATGAAACTTGGACTCTCCTCAGGAGTCAAACACTGAGGATACTGATTTCATTGAAGGGAATGGGTCCCCAAAATCAACACATGATGAAGTGTCATTTGAAGACATTCTTGAGATCCTGAAGCAAAAGGGTTGCTGGTCTTCCCAAGACCCTTTTCTTGAGGAGTCAGTATTTCTGGAAGCATTTTGTACTGATCTGTCTACCTCCTGGGCTAAACCACCAGTCAATTAACTTATTGATCTGATTTCCAAGTGTCTGTGGATGGAGCCTAATATGATTGAGTCAGTCCCCAAGAGACCAGACAAGATTCTGGCTTGACCAGTAGGCTGAGAATATTGGAGTAAAGGGGTTCCAGTAGATGCCTTGGTTGTGGTGGTGGCTACAAAAAAGGAAGTCCCTGAACAGAGTTCCACTGTCCATCCTCCTAACAGAGAGTCAAGGGTGATAGACAGATTTGGGAAGTGTAGTCATGCTTAAGCGATGTTTGCAATTAGATTGCTGTACTATTTAGCATATTTTATTAGACTACAAAGAGATTTGCTTAAAGAGTTATCCAATTCTTTTTCTGGAGCCTGAACTGCTGTGGCTCAATCTTCACTAGTTTCTCAGTTGGCTACCCAGCAGGATATATCCAATTCATTAATGAGGCTTATCTCACATGCTGTGGAAGGTGCTTCAGGGGCTGTGGATTCAGTCATTTCCATTAGGAGGCATGCCTGGATGCGCCTCAGTGATTTTTCAGAGCCCTTCAAGTCATCATTCATCAATGCTCCCTTTGATGGCACTTCTTTATTTGGCCCCACAGTAAAGGACACACTATCTTGGTGTGACAAAGATAGAAATATCCTCTCTGCAGTGGGTGCGCATTTTTGACCCCTCAAAGGACTTTTTCCAGGAATCAAAGGGGAGGTCAAAAAATGTGTTTCAGAAAATCTCAGGGTCCTTTCCAGGACACTCATGGAGTTAGTTCCCTCTGAGTAGGGGGGGGGGCAATAATGGAAGGTGATACCCCACCTGGCAGAGGAGGCCTGCAAAACAGGGGGTCTAGAGATTCTTTTTCTGACAGTCTCTTTCAGCGCTCCAGAATGGAGGCCTGATTGCCTACCTCTGGAGGCAGTCAGGGGTTGTTTATAAGAATATTGGATGCAGAGAATTATTTCAAGAGGCTATATAATTCCCTTTTTCTTACCTCATTCGTTATCCAGAAAAATTCCCAGTGTTCCACCCAATCAGAATAAAGCAGCAGCACTAGAAATCCAGAATCTGCTAGAAAAAAAGAGTCATCCGATAAGTTGCACCAGATGAGATAGAATCCAGAACTTACTCAAGATTATATTTAGTGCCAAAGAAAACAGGGAACTGGAGACCAGTTTTGGATCTCATTGTATTGAACAAGTCAGTTCAACACACAAAGTTCTGGATGGTGATGGTTCAGTCTATTTTGCCCTTTCTGGGCAAGGATGACTGGATGTACTCAATAGATCTCCAGGATATGTTTATTTTATTTTTTATTTTATTTTACATTTGTTAACCGGGCTGGTCCAACTGGATACAAGTCCATTTTCAGTGGAGGCCCGAGGAGAAAAGCTCCACTATCTACATAACATGATAACAAAACATTAAATACAAAGTATATGTTTGATTTAAGTAAAAAAAGTCGATATAACTAACTAAGTAGAAGACAGTAATAATACTTGAAAGAACTTATAAAGAAGGTGGATACAGAGACAAAGAAGTAGTGAAAGTACAGGTATATGAGAAAAAAGGGAGAGAAAAATTAAAATAGAGTAACAGTTGTTAGGAGTTTAGTGAGAGAAGTAGAGTTACTATATAAGGTAGTCATATAATGGGTTAAAAAGGGTCCTAATAAATAAGTGACGAATTAGATAAGGGAGTAAGTAAGAGGGATATGGAAGAAGGATAGGAAGTCCTATAGGAGGTAGTTTAACTGGGAGTAATACAAGAGCAAAGCCAGTGGTTAGAAAGGAAGAGTTTCAGTTTGGTCTTAAATAGTGCAGTGGAAGTCTGATCAGTAAGGTCTTTAGGAAGTTGGTTCCAGTTTTTGCCAACTGAGTTTGAAAAAATAGATTCTCCTGCTGTATTCTTTGATAGAGATGTTTTAATCATGATTTTATTGGAAGAGCGTAGGGCTTTTAAGTTGTTATATGGTTTTATAAGGGTGGAGAGCATGGGTATGTTTTCAGGGTAGTGAAGGACTTTGTGGGCAATAGTAAGCTGATGGTACTGAATTAGGTGTGGTAATTCCAGCCATCCTAGGTTAGAGAGGTTCATACAGTGATGTGTTTTATATGGAGAAGAAGTTGCAAATCTAGCAATGTTGTTATAGGTTACTGTGAGCTTCTTAATATTATGTTTAGATAGATTAGTGTAAATAGGGGAAGCATACAGTAAGGTGGAGATAAGATGTGTTCTTGCTATAGTGGATCTAGCTTCAGTGGTTAGGAAAGATCTGATTCTATAGAGTGAGCCTAGCTTTCTATTAGTTGCTTTAATGCTGGAGTTGATGTGAAAGTCAAATTTTAGAAGGTTGTCGATGGTAACACCCAATAGTTTGGTTGTTTGGTCAGGTGATATAAGGGTGCCATTGTTAGACGTAATTGTGAGATTAATAGAGGGAGACAGGTGTGTGGGTAAGAAAAGGAGAAGTTTTGTTTTCTTGGGGTTTAAGAGAAGACAGTGATTGGAGAACCATTGTTCAATAGTAGTAAATGTCTTTTGTGTAAGGTAGTGAAGATCAGTTTGGTTTGTGGCAGAGCAGATGATGGTGGTGTCGTCAGCATACTGAATACAGGTGGTTAAGGGTGTGGCTAAGTGCAAGTCATTGATAAAGACTGAAAATAAAAGAGGACCTAGGATGGAGCTGGGACCCCTAAAGTGGTGGGGAGGAGTTCAGAGAGATTGTTGTTCCACAGAACAGCTTGTCTCCTATTGTGAAGATAGGAAGTGAACCAAGTAAGGGCAGGTTTATCAAGAGAAAGCATTTTAATCGATGTAGAAGGAGTTGGTGATTCACCATATCAAAGGCTTTAGACAGGTCTACAAAGAATGCTGAAGATAGAAGATTGTTATTACGGTTGTTATTAATGGAGTCAGTAAAAGATAGTAAGGCTGTAGTGGTACTATGGAAAGGAGACAGTTAGCTAGGAGATTGTTAGAAAGGAGGTGACCTAGTAACTGTTTGTGGATGCATTTCTCCATAATTTTTGCAATTGGAGATAGTAGTGCTATAGGGCGGTAGTTAGAGTATTCAAATGAATCACCACCTTTGAAGAGGGGGATGATGTGTGAGATTTTCCAGAGGGAAGGTATGGTACTTTCTGTTATTGTTCTGTTTATTAGTATAGAGATTGGGTATTGCTTTGGCACCTAGTTGGAGATATTCAGCTGGGAGATTGTCAGCTGAGGGGGTGGAAGCTTTAAGTTTAGCAAGTAACTTTAGAATATAGGAGGTAGGTATGGGGTTAAGCTGCACAAGTGGAGGGGTGACATTAGGGCAACCTAATAATGAGGGTTAGGGTTTGTTGGTTGGCTAGGTTAAGTATAGTAGATGTAAAGAAGTTATTAAAAGCATTAGCAGTTTGTAAGGGAGAGTCTGGGCAGGAACCAATAGGATTAGGAGTTTCAACTTTTCCAGGGAAAGAAGAGTGTTAATAGATCTCCAAAATTTGTGGGGATTTTGGTGGGAGGCTTGCTGTAAGTGGGTGTAATAGTTCTTTTGTCCTTTATGATAGCTAATTTTGTCATGTTTCTTTTTTGTTTGTAGCTAAGGTGATCAATGGGGTCTTTGGAGGTTCTCCATTGAGACCAGGCTTTATTCCTATTCAGGATTAGCTGTTTTGTGGAGGTTGTAAGCCAACGCAGTATTGTATTTCATGCGAATAGAACGGATGGGAGCATGTTCATCTAATATAGTAAGAAAGGTTTTATTAAAGTGGTTAACAGCGTCATCAATTGGGAGAGTTTTAGAAGGGACCAGTTGACCAGGCTAAGGTCATTTTGAAATTGTTGAGGGTCAAAGTGTTTTAGATAGTCGTATTAGGGTGGTGGTTTGAGGTGAGTTTTATGCCTTATGATATATATGAGATAGTGGTCACTTAGGTCATCTGGTAGGATACCTGTAGTGTATTTTGATGGAGACTGTTTATCAGGATCCAGTCAAGTATGGAATCTTTGTTATTGCTCTTGTTTGTTCTGGTTGTGGAGTAAATGGTTTGTTGGAATCCATGCAGGTTGATAAGTGTGGATGGATTCGTTAGGTTACAAGCATTCCAATCAATATTGAAGTCTCCTAGCAGTATGGTTTCTTGTGGAAGATTAGTAGAAAACCAGTTACAGGTTTTCTAATATGGGGTGTTGTTGCAAGGGGAAGATAGGTACAGATAATATTAATGGTTTTTTGTGGGTTAATGGTGAGTTTAGAAATAATGAGTTCAGTGTTTGTGTCATTTTGAAGGGTGTGAGTTGATTTCTTTACATTCAGTCCAGATTTGAAGAGAATGGCTACACCACCACCTTTTTTATTAAGACGGTCATGTCTAAGAATGTTGTAGCCAGGGGATAATTTCACTGTCTTTTATTGAAGGTTTGAGCCATGTTTCGGTAAGACAGAGAATATCAAATTGTTGGGTGTGAAGTAGGGCGAAGAGCTGGAAGTTTATTGCAAATGCTACGGATGTTAAGATGAGCTATTGTAAGAGATTTAGGAGGTTTAGAGTCTGGTGTAGGTGTAGTTTTAATTTTAGGGAGTGTTGTTGGGGTTTTGGTCCTGGGTTGGGGTGGATGTCCCCATCTAGTAAATGGAAGCAATGGATGAGGTGAGTAAGTTGTGAAGGCTTAAAGAGGTACAAGTATTTTGTGTGTCTAAGAATAAGGTATTTAATATGTGAGAGACGATGATATTTTGAGTCAAGGTATGTGTTGTAATATGTTAGACTAAGATGTGTAGTGAGTGTGGATGGTGGGATAGTTAGTGTGTGCCTATGTGGAATATTAACATTAGGATGAAGTGGTTGCTCATACCAGGTTATAAGGTAGGTGGAAGAAAGAACAGTTAGGAGAGGTAGAAGTAGTGGAAGAAGGTGAGTAGAGTACATTGTTAAGAATGCAAATTAACAATGTTAGATAGGTAAGTTATACAGTCGAGAGGGTGTGAGTGTGAGGGGAGGGAAGTATGTTCTGATAGGTTGTTAAATGTTGTGGGTGTGGTTATGTGGGAATAAAGGTGGAGGTGCTAGGGGCGGGTGGGATTTGGTGTGTACTATCACATAAAGATGAACAGATGATCCAGAAGGTACTTACACTTCTGGCTGGGAGCCAGTCATTACCAGTTCAGAGAACTGTCCTTTGGCATCACCACAGCCCCCAGAGTGTTCACCAAATGCATGGCAGTGGTTGTAACTCACTTAAGGCTGCAATAATTCCTGGTGTTTTTATATTTAGACTACTGGCTTATTACCACCCCAACCAGACATTGACTGATAGAAGCTCAGAATCAGATGCAACAGGCCTGTTTGCATCTTGGAATAACAATAAATTACAAGCCTCATCTGCATCCAACACAGACATTAGAATTCATAGGAACAGTGTTCAACACATTTTCTATGGTAGCTTCTCTTCTTCTACCAAGAGTGCAAGCAATAAGGATGCGGGTCAGGAAAATAATTTGCAGTACCAAAATTTCATCCAGAGTGATTCTGCAAGCCCTAGGATCAATGTCAGTGGCGATAATTTTAGTTCCTTTAGCAAGATATCACATGAGATTTCTTTAATGGCTGTTGGCAGCACAATGGTCAATGCTTTCTCAGCCCACATCTGGAAAGATAAGAATAACCCAGGTATGCAAACAATACCTTTCCTTATATATGCAGTCAGAACAGCTGTTACAAGGCCGTCCTTTTATCCTCCCTCAGCTGAAGGCCACAGTCACCACGGACACTTCCCAGATTGGATGGGGGGTACTTCCTGTGGAAAACAGTCCAAGGCTCTTGGTCCGCTGTACAGGTCAACCAGGATATCAATGTTCAGGAGATGAATGTGGTGCTCTTAGCATTGCAGGCATTCCAGGACTCTCCTCCTCTTGGGGTAGTTGCAGTCAAGACAGATAACATGTCAGTAGTTAGGTACATCAACAAGCAAGGAGGAACCAGATTTTATCCCCTGGGTTGAAAATGAAAATGTGTCAATGGGTGATATCGTCTAACCACTTTGTAATAGCAATGCATATTCCAGGGAAGTCTAATGTGACAGCAGACAAACTGAGCAGGTCCATTTTACTACCTCATGAGTGTCTCTTAGCAACAAAGTGACAGAAATGACTTTCATTTGGTAGGACCAGCCTTACTGCTATCTTTTTGCATCTCCCCTAAACAAGTGCAGCACGTTCTTTGCTGTTATCATCCCACCAGGGGAATCACAGAGCAATGCTCTGCTCCAAAATTGGCCCCTCTGGTCTTCCTTATGCTTATCCTCCAACACCCCTAATTCCCAAATTCCTTCAGAAAGCAGATCAGTTGAAGAGCAAAGTCATCCTCATTGCACCTTACTGGCCTTGGCAAATTTGGATCCCCTTCCTCTCCCCTCATCTAATATACCCACCTTGGATTCTGGATCCAATTCCAAACCTTCTGTCTCACCCAACAGGCATGGTCAACCCAGATATCACAAATCTTAAACTAACAACATAGTTTCTCCACATCCTTTAATAACCAGGCAACCAAATGCTTCCTTCCACTGTTCATTCCATGTTTTTATCTTCTCATAAACCTTCTACCAGGCAACTCTACAGGAAATTAATGGAGAAGGTTTGTTTATTGAGGAGAACATAATCAGATAGCCTCCTTCTCAGCTCCAATTCATTCTGTTATAGAACTTTTAGCAAGTTTGTTTAATGAGGGTGCTAGTTTATCAACTATTAAAGTTCAACTCACAGCAATCTCTACCTTTGATGTGGGATTTCAAAATTCTTCCCTGGCTTCCTCTAAACTGTGCAAAGCATTTTTGAAAAGTATTCTTCTGCTAAGACCCCCCGTATAAAGACGCTATGCCACCACGGGATTTAAATTTGGTTTTGCAAGCCTTGATAGATTTTCCCTTTGAACCTGCAGATAAATGTGATCTTAAATTTTTGACCTGGAAAACTGTCTTTTTAGTAGAACTTACATTTGCTAGAAGAATTTCAGAGCTTTAAGTATTATATTTTAAGCCTCCATATTTGATTTCTGATAAGGATAGGGTCACGCTACATACTAATGCTTCTTTCCTAAGGTGGTTAGAGAATCCAACATTAACCAATCATTAACTTGCCAGCATTTTCCTACAATATACAAATAAAAGGGAATATATGCTACACTTACTGGAAGTTCATAGACAAGTATATTTCTACCTTGACAGAACAAAAGAGATTAAAAGACGGATCAATTATTTGTTTCCTTTGCAAATAATAAATTGGGCAATTCAGTTACAAAGCTAACCCTAGCTAGATGGCTGACAAGTTACATCTCCTTTATCTGTAACAAATTTAATATCCCCTTACTAAAATCATTAAAGGCTCATTCAACCAGATCTATGGCATCTTCTGCTCCATTCCAAGCTACACTTTCTATGGATGATATATGTGCAGCTGCAACTTGGTCAAATCCTCATACCTTTATCATCATTACAAACTAGATTTGGTCTAAAGTGGAAGAGCTGCCTTTGGCTGAACTGTACTCAGGAATATCCCTCCTTCGAATCAACCTACTAGCTGGGGACTGTCTCATTAGTTGAGGAAAGGATGAAAATGGACAACATGAGATAAAGAAGTTATGTACTTACCATACAGTCTATCTCTGTTGTCTAGTTTTATTCTTCCTTAACTCCCACCCACCACCCCCTCCATATTTCATAACTGACTTCTGGAAGAATTAAATACTTCAGGACACATATGTCCTTTTCATTGAGCTGCAGTATTGGTATTTCCTTTATAAGCTTTCTGTCAAGCTGCAAACAAGATCTGAGGGATTTACAGGTGGTGCATTATGGGTAGAGAATGAGCAAGAGAGATAATGGGTGTTCACGAGCTGGTAAAATGGCTGAGTTGGGTCTGAGGATCAGATCTGATGCCAATAGTTGATGAAGAATGAAAATGTTTAACACAGATGAAACGTTATGGTAAGTACATAACTTTTTTAAAAGCACTGTAAAATTACTACTTTCACTTTTTCTTAACTTTCTAGAGATTATACTTTTATTTTATTTTTCATCCATTCACCTTGTTTCTTCTTATTTACTCATCACTTTAAAATTTCTTTTCCTGTCTTTTACACTTTTACCAATAGAATTTTTCTTATTTTCTTTTTACTACTTCCTAATTTATATATTCTTCATCACTTATTTCAGAACCTTCCTCTGTTTCCTACTTTTTATTTCTTTCTTTGTCTTTTTTATGTAATTTATCTTCTACTTCCACCACATCTAACATTTCTTCTCTTTGTTCATTTTCTTCTCTTTTTTCATGTTCCTTATCATTAGTTAAATTTTACAATCCAACCATATTGTGCTACATTTATAATATTTCAGTTCACATTTTCTTGCATCATGACACAGTTCCATACAAATATAACATTTCTTTTTATCATAGTTATTTATGAGATGTCCTCCTTTTCCAGAAAAAAGAAACATATTTTGGGTTGCCCCCAGAATTTTATCACATCTTTATTTCCTTCAACATTGTGTCATACTTGGAATATGTATAATTTTGCCCTTTTCTATCTTTAACACAATATTACAATCCCATCCACCAGTCCACAACCCCCTTTTTTCATAAACCTTTGCATTGTCCTGGACTTCTTTAAATAAGCATTTCAAATGTCTTTTCAAAGTTTCTATTTCTACTTCTGTTTGAAATTGTACATGAATCTTCTTTTTTATTTCTCTTGTATATGCTTTTATTACATGTAAATTCCAAGGATTACAGCTCTTTCATATTCTCCATGAAAACTTTGCATTGCATAAACAGTCTCAAATATAATGTCACAAAATGTTGCTTTGTTTATAAGAATAAATGCTATTACCTCTTTGGCTTTTACACCCAAACGGAACCAATAAGTTGTTTCAAACTTCATACACATCCAATTCTTTTTCTTCTTTATATTGAATCTTCACCACATACTTCCACGTCACATTCTCTTCTGTTTTTTTCTTTTCTGTTATGCCCCTTGCACCTTCTTTCACCTTTTTGCATAAGTTTCTGTAGTTTATCCATAATATCTCCCCAGGACTCATCTCCTTCATTCTCTGTCTCACTGTGCATCACCTTCTCCTTCAGTAAATTATCTTGCAACCCTTCCAAATGGAAAGTTGTAATAACACAAGTGCTATTTGTTCATTCTTCTTTTTCAGCTTCAGAAAAATGCATTTTGCTGAAAAATGACTTCTGAATTGTACATGATCTTGTTACTCCTATCAGAATTGGCATAGGATCATAGGATCATAGGAGGTTACTATTGGCTTTGAGGCTCTTATAAGCCTAGACAAGAGTTTAGCCCATGTTTAGAAAAATCAACACCCGATGCTCCTGTCCATCAAGGACACGGGTAGAATCCTAGGACTATATTTTCTGTTTCCCATCCAATTATCCAGGTTGCACTTAAAAAGGGGTAAAGAGGTACTCTGCTTGATGTAGAGACGGAGTCTATTCCATAGATAGGGAGTCTCTGGGACACAAATCTGGACCACCAACAAGTCTTGTTGATGTCACAGACCAGGTTGAGGTCGAGCGTGTGGGTTACTTGAGCGAAGCTTGATTTGCGGATATGCAGCAGTCCCATCAAAGTGGGGTTCGTGATCACCTTGTATGCCAGACAGAGGTCACTTCTGAGGAGTCTGTATGAAACTGAGTAGAGGGATAGGGCTTTTAGCCTATCTGTGTATGGTAGATGTTTGAGGCCATAGATTCTCCTGGTGAGGAACCTCTGTGGTCTCTCCAGCTGCTGCATGTGCTTTGCAAGGTACATGCCAAAATGGGCATTGTACTTAATAATGGGGCTTATAAGTGATGAATACAGAGATGCTATGACCTCCTTGTCCCTGGATGAGATACCCTTATTTATAAGATGGGCCATGTAGAAGGCTTTCCATACAATGGAAGCAACATGGTGGTCGAAGTCAGGTTGCTATCAACCTGGGTGCCCAAATCCTTTATGACTGATTGCATGCTTAGGACATTGTTATTAATATGATAATTTGTTGGGATGTCACTCTCCCCAAAGGGGGTGATGATGCATTTTTTGGTATTCAGCTTGAGGCCATGTTTCTGGCACCAGTTATTTGTCTGAGTTAGACCCTCTTGGAGGATGTCCACATTACTAGGGAAACTGATGGCAGCACCCAGCTTGCAGTCATCTGCAAACTTGGTCAGTCATAGCCCACTGGTTTTGGCCTGCACCTCAGAAAAGTATATCCCAAATAACAAAGGCCAAAAGACCGAACCCTGGGGTATGTCACTTGTTACAGGTCTACTGCTTGAGGTGGCTTCCCCTATTTTGACTATGTGGGTTCTATCAGTGACCCAGTTTGCTACCCATCTGGTAATATATGGATTGATGCCTAGCTGAGAGAGTTTATCTATTATGCCCGAGTAGGGAATAGTGTCAAAAGTTTTGGGCATGTCAAGGTAGGTGATGTGCACCATCTTCCCCTTGTCCATGGCTTTGGGAACTGTCGCAAAGAAGTCAACCAAGTTCAGAAGACATTAACTCCCCTTGATTAAGCCAAACTGTGTGGGATCAAGTGTTTTGAAGTTGCTAATGTACTTGTTAACGAGGTCCATGAGAATCCATTCCATGGCCTTGCAGATTAGGCTAGTTAGTCTGTTGGATCTATAATTTCCTGGATTGGTGGATGCTCCAACTTTTTGTAAATGGATGACAGTGGCTGTCCTCCACTCAGCTGGGATGAAGCCAGTACTCAGATTTTGGTTGAATAGGATGTCTAGTGGTGCTGCAAGTTTCTGCCTGAGTTCACACAGGATGCAGCCTGGGATGTTATTGGGTCGCATGAAGGCTGTATTTTTGGCCTTTGAGAGAGCAGTGATGACCTGTTCCTTGGATATAAGGGGAAGGGGTCAGGTACTGGGGATGTCCTGATTTACTGATGGGGGGGCAGAGGGATAAAGTTTTCACTGAATCTGTCAGCAAGCAAGTTTGCTATATCTACAGCATTTGGATATGTGGTGTCCTTGACCACTAGTACTGAACAGATTTGTAGTCATCCTTTGAGGTTTGCTACATATGTGAAGAAGGCCTTAAGATTGTCTCTAGTAGAGGTGGCCAATTTTGACTCAGAGTTTGCTTTGGAGGAATTCATGGGTGCTCTTATTTGCTTGTTCAGGTTAAGGAGACATTGCTTCCAAATGGGCACCTTCTCGGTCTTGGACAGCAATTTTTTTCTTTTGTTATAGAGTTTATTTATTGCAGATGTCCACCAGATGGATTTACTCTTCCTTGTGGAGGATGATTTAGGCCTGTGAGCTATTCCTGATTCCATGAATGTATGTAAATGCTCGTATAGTGCTTTGGTGTAGTTTTGGATATTGGTGCCAGTTCATATAAGGGGGGAGGAGGCTGTGAAGTTGTTTATACCATCTCTCAGGAGGCTGTAATCAGCTTTGGTGAAGTTTTTATGGCTGATCCTAGCTAGAGGGGGGTTGGGCAAGATGGTGACTTTGAAAGTGACCACTTTGTGGTCGGATCTTAAAGGGAGGATGGTACTATAGGGATGCTGCAGTGGTTACTCATGTTGGTTTATACCGAGTCCAAGGTATTATCACCTCTTCTGGGGGTAATGACTAGCTGTTCCAAGGCATTTGCATTGACAAAGTCAAGAAATCTCTGGGCATTTGTGTTCTGGCATGAGTAGTTCATCCAATCTATGTTTGGGAAGTTAAAGTCACCCAGGATCAGGGTAAAGGGTTGAATCCTGATAGATTTGAACAGGTACAAATAGGCAGATTAGACATCTTGAGTCAGATTTGGGGGCCGGTAGCTAGCTATGATTTGAATAGGGGTTTTGTCAATGGTTAACTGCACCTGGAGTGTCTCCTGTGTGTCATACTGTTTGAGAACAAAGAAACCAAAATGGCAGAGTTACGCCCAAAACTTTAATTAAATAACACAAAGCTTTCGGATTACTCCTTCTTCAGTGTGATAAAATTTACTTCAAATCTTACTAAATTTAAGCTAAAAACTAGCAATCACATGTTAACAAATAGCCAATGAGAGAACAGAATTGATTAACAATCTTTTTGTTAAAAAGCAACCCTAAAGTGGCAACGGATTAGTTTTTCTGCATATTTTCACTTGGGTTTAATTCCACGTGGACTACAGGTACTAAAGATGCCATCTTATGGAAACAAGTACCCTGAACTTTTAAAAAAATGGCAAGAATTGAATATTAAATTAGGGCTGGACTACATGGCCCTAATGAATCAATATTTTACAAACGTAGAAAAAAGTATGCAGGATGAAATCGTTAGTTTAGAAAGTGAGATAAACGCATTACTTACTTTTAACAATAACATCTCTGCCTATAACAGTATGCTTGAGAGATTAACACTTCTTGATAAAAAACTTGAACAACAAAAGAGAAATAAGCTTAACAGAGATATTAATGGCTTCCACTCAGTTAATATCTTTTCTTGGCCTAAAGATAATAGTAAAAGAGAAGCTCCAGAATGTAATAATAGAGCTCCATGAGGCTTTATGTATGAACTAGATCATTTTTCATCTTCTTCTATCATTGAGACTGCTAATAGAGTTGATACTATTAATAATGAGCCGAATAATTTAATTATTGGGCATGTTTTGAATAATAAAAATGATTCCTTGCATCCAGCTTCTACTGATACTAATGCAGTAGGTCAGCCATCCAGTGAACTTCAGGATTTTTGCCGAGCCCCCTCAGTGATCCAATTGAAGCTACCGGAGAAGTTACCCAATTGAAATCGAGATACTACGAGATGCAGGTCATCTACCAGGAAGAGAATGAGAGAACTGAGTACAGGCCCACAAACATGAAGCAGAGCAAGGAGATAAATGTTGATTGTCCTATTTTTGTAATTTATCTAATGTGGAATTAACTGAAGCAGATATTTCTCTGCTAAGTAAAGGCATGAAGTTTATACCATCACAAAAGGACAATATTGTAAATGGGCTCACTGACCTTAAACTTTTTACTAGGAATCTTAATTTAAAATTAATTTATAAAGATTCACATGTGCATGCTCCAGCAAATTTAAAAAAAGCAGTACCTTAATACCTTTAAGTAACCCTCTTATTACTGCCTTTCATAATATTTGTGAACAATAATTATACAATCTTTATGAACAAGATAATTTTAAGAAATATTATAATTTATCTACTACTGAACTAGAAGCATTAAATACATTAGAGATGAATAATGAAATTATTATTAAAGAAGCGGATAAAGGAGGGGGGATTGTTTTAATGAATGTTACTGATTATAATAATTTTATGAATGAAGTATTGTCTGGTACAACTGCATTTAAATGCATAACATATAGTGATGTAGCTAAGTGCATTAGTCAAGTTAGCATGAATTTATTTGAGTTACAAACAAATGATATATCTATTGACTTATTGAACTATTTTTCTGTGCCTTGTCCTAAATCTCTTATATGGCTTGCCTAATATACATAAATCAGTCACAGCCCCTCCCATGAGGCCTATAGTCTCTGGGAGGGGCTGGTTAACTGAACCTTTTTACTCTACTTACAATCTATATTGAGTTAATTTTTAGTTCATGTAAAAAGTTATATTCAAGATACTGGAGACTTCTTGAATAAATTATTTGAATGGCATCAGAATGATAGTGTGAATAGGTATAAATTTGTGACATTAGACATAAAATCATTTTTTACAGTTATCCCTAATGGTTATGGTGTTAATGCCATTGGGGATATTTTATGTAAATATAGTAAATTTAAAGGAAGAGAAAGAGAAACATTATGTGAGTTACTTGATATTGTACTTAAGAATAATGTTTTTGTTTTTAATGATTTTTTCACTATCAGCAAACAGGTATTACGATGGGTACTCCCATTGCTAATACATATGCGAATTTAACCCTCAGTGAATGGGAGGATAAACATGTCTATAACTGTCCCCCTAACTTTAGATCTCATATGAGGTTCTGTAAACGCTTTGTGGATGATGTGTTGTTTTATTTGGGGAGGTACCCAAGATTCTTTAAATTAATTTTTTATTTATTTGAATTCTACAACTCAGTTTTTGCAGTTTGAAATGACAAGTTCATTTATAGAAATTCATTTTTTGGATGTGCATTTAACTTGGAATAATGGAATTTTGGATACTAGAATATATAAGAAACCAGTTGACAAAAATAAATACTTACATAGAAAAAGTATGCACCCTAATTATACCTTTTAGGGTATAATAAGGAGTCAATACTTTAGAGCTAGTAGACTGAATATTAATGATAGTATTTATATAGAACAAATACATGACGTAACATCTGAATTCCAGCAAAGGGGATATGAGCATAGATTATTAATAGAAGAAAAGAATAAAATATTTAGTCTGAGACATAGTAAAGCTAAACCTTTTTTTCTAGCCCCTGTGATATTTCTTATACTTCAAGAAATAATGGTAATAACTATCTAAGATATAGTACTACCTATAGTAGATACACAACTAAAGTTAGAAAAATAATAAATAATAATTGGGGCATTTTGACTGTCTTGCCAGAATTGAATACTATTATTTCTTCACATCCCTTATTTGCACATTAAAATTTCACTAATGTAAAAAATAAGTTATGTTATAAAGACATGCAACAATGTGAAGGAAGTAAAATATATTTTAATAAAAAAAGGTGCTTTCCCCTGTATGAATTGTTTTGTATGTAATGTTATATGTAACGATAATACGTCTACACATCCTACTACATATAAAATATACACTTTTTCATGTACTGCTACTTGTAATACATTTAATATAGTCTACCTAGCTACTTGTAATAAATGTCCTTGTTTTTATGTAGGAAAATCTACAAGGAAGTTATGTGAACATATACTAGAGCATAGATCGGTCATTAAAAGGTCCATTTTAATCAAAACATAGCATTGATTTTGGAACCTCACATACCTTTAGTTTCAGAGTTATTGATATATATTTTATTAATATGAGAGGTGGTGATAGGAATAATGACCTAGAAATTAAAGAATATAGCTGGATTATTAAATTACAGGTTGATTGTATTCCTATTATTAATTCTGTGGTATCTTTAAAGCCTGTGCTGAAACGTAAACAATTATATTTAAAATAATATTTTTAAAAATATGTTTAGAATAGTTCTACATGTGGAAGTGACTCTACTTTTTATTTAGGGTGGCTTTTTAACAAAAAGTTTGTTAATTAATTCTGTTCTCTGGCTGGCTATTTGTTAACATGATTGCTAGATTTTATCTTAAATTTAGTAAGATTTGAAGTAAACGGTATCACACTGAAGAAGGAGTAATCCAAAAGCTTTATGTTATTTAATTAAAGTTTTGGATGTAACTCTGCCATTTTGGTTTCTTTGTTCTTGAACTGCTATTGGTAATGGCGAGCTCCTTACAGGTTCTTGTTTTCTTTTTGTTTTTTTGTCATACTATTTGACCAGCCTGGAGAAGTGTATGTCTTTAATGTATATTGAAACTACATCTCCTTTGGCTTTACTGTCCACAATTTGGGGTCTGAATGTATGATAAAATTAGTAACCAAGTAAGGCTGGGGTGCTCTCCACAGCTTTGAACCAGGTTTCTGCGACTGCATAGATGTCAGCATTTTCTAGGGTTAGGAATGCTTGCAATGAGTAAAGTTTCATGTTTAGCCTCCTAGCATTTAGCAGCATTACCTTTAATTTGTATTTTGTTGAAATGTTTATGTTGGTAGTTTTAATCTCATCACTTTTCCTAAAAAAGGCACTATAGGGGAGGCAGAGCCTTGGCCAGAAGCTTGAAGCCCAGGTGAGGAAGATGCAGGCCATATCTGACAAAGCATCATGGTCTGTCGATAATATTTTCCAAGGCTGTCAGGTATTGGATCCCCCTGGAATGACACCAGAAACTAAGCCAATTGTTAAAGTCAATAATATTCTGTTTGTACTGAGAAATCATTCTGGGTGATGGCAGAATGTTGCTTAAGGCTAGAGACATACCTGCATGGGACACATAATCAGTGATCTCAATCATGTCTCTCTTCATATAGTCCAGAGAGGTACATCTCAAGTCACTTACACCAACATGGCCTGTGATAAAGTCATAACAGTACCTGTTGTTGAGAGACTTGAGTGCGTGTGTGATATGGCAGTCTCTGGCACCTGACAGGCAACTAACTGTGACTTTCTCCTTATCCAGCCTGGTGAGAGGCACATCTGTGTGTCTCACAATGGAGTCTCCTATGACTAACATGTTGGGTTTATGGTGAAGCCTTAGTAGTTGTGAGGCACAGGTGTGTAGACTATGCATGGTATGTGGCGTGGAGGGCTGTGGAGATCGTGTGTGTTTTTGCCTCGGAGGTCTTCTTTGTTTGGGTATGTTTATGTGGAGGACTTCCACAATTGTAGGTGTGTGTTGTGTAGGTGTGGGTGGTGTTTGAGGTGTAGTGCTTGGGTTGACAGCCTTTTCAGTGCCAGATATACTGGCTTGAGGGGGAGGGAGCTTGGAGTCTAGGTTCTTAATGTAACTGCATCTCTCACAAATTCTGTTCCTAGGTGGTAATAGTAGATGGTTGTCCATGTACATGAGGCAGTTGCTACACTGTCTCAGGATGCCCATATTAACTAGACTGGCAGGAGAAAATGTAGGAAATTGTCCATCCATATTTGTCAGAATCTGATGGGGAAAGGCCAGGGAGAGCTAAGGGGTGTGCCTAAAGCCCAAGTGCTTAAACTAAAACTAAGAGCTTAGAATAACACTTAAGAATAGCACTTAACAATTTAGACAGGCTATAAACAAGCAGTAATGAATGCAAAAGAAAAGATGCAGTTGACCACTTTAGAGAACAGGCAGCAAGTAGCAATAAAAAGCAAAGCAAGATAAAGTAATAGAGTAGTAAGAAGAAACACAAATTCAAAAATATAAGTAAATGAATAAAGTGTCTTTTTTTTTATAAAGTAAAAAAGGAGAGAGCAGGAACAGAAGATAATTCAAGGTTAAAGGACTAAGGGGGTTGGCCTTCCCAAATGATCTCTGTATTAGATAGAATGAGCTAAAGAGATGGGACTGTGAGGAGTGGGAGGAGTATCTCAGATCAAATTTACAGTGGGGCAACTGCAAAAGCCACCAACCTTAAGAACACAACAGCAATAGAGTGGGGGTGAGAGAAAAATGTTTCAGCAAGATCAGAAAACTAAATTCTGCAGGAAAATATATAAATAATTCAGTCAAGCAAAAATAAAGACAGTGCAGAACTCTGAAAAGTTAAAGTGCCAAAAAATATACTTATCAGCTCTATATTTCCATATTGAGAAGCACTCTCGGTCAGAAAAACAGAATGTTCTACCAAAGATATGCAAGAATTTACAAAATGGTAATATTTGTATACCAGCAAGACAGAAGCCAAGCCTTGAGACAATCAGATAACAAAAAAGCTGTTAGACCAGTTTTACCAACTTTAAGAGCACAACAGCAATAGGCTGGGAGGTGGAAGAAAAAAAGTCTCAGCAAGATCAGAAAACTAAATTCTGCCAGCAAATATAGAAATAATTCAGTCAAGAATAAATAAAGACAGTGCAGAACTCTGAACAGTTAAAGTGAAATAGTTAAAGTGCCAAAATATATACATTCGCCTCAATGCCTTCTACCAGCTTTTCCTTATTGCACATTGTCCTCCAAGGTGCCACTGCAGTAGGATTGCAACATGAATGCTCACTTGCTGTCTCCAAAGCTGCAAGTAGGGCAAGTTCCATAATGCCATGACTAAATTTAACCAGTATTATAAGTACCACCTTGGGTCTCCTCTAAAAAGAGGTTAATAGCCTAGTGGGACTAACCCAATCAACAAAGGATAAATAAAATAAAATCCTGGCAATCAATCACAGTTTACATGCCACAGCTGTGCTGAATAGCTTGTTTAAGTACTGATATTTAAATCCCCTTGGCCATTTTCTAGACACAGTGCTACTATTGCACTCTATTACTCCCTTCCAGTAACTGAGCAACATAATCTCCTGTTATACCTCTTACTTGCTGCAAAAGCACTACTGGAATGGTCTCACAGAGAAAAGTAATTTCCCTCTGAAAATACACCAAAAGGAATGAGAAACAACCATCCATTCTAATCTGCTGCTGCACCTCTTACTTGGTGCAAAAGTGATACCATAAAGAAAGTGGAACACTTACAGAGAAAAGTATTTCCCCTCTAAAAATAGATTTTGAACATTAGTGCAAACTAGGACATTTACCCTACAACTACAAGTGATACCTTTCCTTGGGAAAGGCTTTGAATGTACGTATTGATACTGTAACTGATATATCAATGTTAACACTTTAGTAGATTCTCAGGTAGCCTATCCAGCAGCCAGACCCCCCCCAGTACTCCCTTCTTTCTGTATATTACCCACTTTACCCTTAATACTCTATCCATATTCCCTCCTAGACCTTCTACCCTAGCAGGTTACCTCTCCCCTGCTATATACTTGCTGACCACTAGGCGGCGTCCTAGTACTTTAACTTTCAGATTCACTAACTTTCCACACTGTCTTTTCTAACCCACCTCTGCATTCTTGCCCCCATTAACTCTGTTCCCAGTTTTTTCTTGGGTTCACCTATATATTACCTCTTACTGTCCAAAGACATCCCATTTACTGTCTTCTCCAGTTTCCTCCTGAATTTCTTCCTTTTAGCCTCCTATTATTGTCTACCTTCTCCTACCTTTAGACCTACCTACAAAGTCTTCCTCCTCACTGATTGTCTTCAGCCTTCTTCTGCTCTCTTGTCTGGCCCCACTCCGCTCCTCACCTACCCCCATATCCCACCCCCCCTAGGGCTCCTACATTTATTCCTCCAATCACCACACCCCCTACTTACTCACACCAAACATACAAAGCTAATCTAGACCACTCCCACCCCTACTTATAACCAAACTAATCTAGACCACGCCCACCCCTACTTCTTAGCAAACCTACAACAACATTACCATGACTACAACTATCCTCCAGTCACAACTGAAAATACCTATCTCCTTTTTACTATTTTCTTCTCTTGTTACTACTTACTTCCTAACCTCCTATGAACACTCCCTAACTGTTTCTCTCTCACTTCCCTCGAAACACACCTGTACACCTGTAACATCCCTATCCCCACCCTTCTTACATACCTCCTCACAATCCATGTACCTTCTTGCCAAATACCATAGGCTACTACACTGCAAACTACTAAAATCTAAAACAAAGAAAATATTCAACGCTTTCCAAAAACTTAGACTAGAAAAATATTTTACATTACTCCTTCTACTACAAGATGGTGACATACACCCCAACCCAGGCCCACAAGATAATTACACCAAAACACATAGAACCCATACCAAACCCTTCTCTCTCTCATCCTCTAAACCCACTTACCTACTATCCTTGGCCCATCTCAATATACGTAGCATCTGTAACAAAATTAGTCAACTCCATGCCCTACTAGAAACACACAACTTTGATATCTTATGCTTATCAGAAACCTGGCTAAAGCCTTCAATTAAAGACATTGAGATTACCCCACCTGGTTATAACATTGTTAGACTTGATCGCACCACCAGGAAGGGTGGGGGAGTAGCAATTATATATAAAACTAACCTAAAGCTTACTCTTCTTGACCTTACCCTTACCCAAAACAGCAATGCTGAAATAATTTGCTCCAAAATACAAATCAACATTACTAAAGCAATAAACGTCATTTGTGCATATCTCCCCCCAGGAAATAACATCCCCACCTTAGAACACATTCTAGAACAACTCTCTAATAAACTCCCTCAAGAAACACTATTTCTTGGGGACTTTAACATTGATTGGAAATCATGTAGCAATACTAACCCTACTTCCCATATAAACCTTTATGGTTATAAACAACTCATTAATAGTCCCACCAGAATCAATAAAAAAAGCAAAAAAAGAAACCACCTTAGACTGGATCCTTACTAACTCCCCCCTGCAAACCTACCAAACTGGCATCCTTCAAGATGACCTTAGCGATCACTCCCTCACCTACGTCATTAGAGCTAAAACTAACCTAAACTTTCCTACCACTCACAGAACACTATACTCCAAAAAACAATTTAATCCTGAACAGTTTCAAACAGAACTTTCACAATACAACTGGACCCCTCTAAAACACCTCACACTCAACAAGGCTGTTGAACACTTCAATTCAGCATTCCTTGCAATCCTAAATCAACATGCCCCAAGTCGCACTATTAGAACAAAGACTAAGACAGCACCCTGGCTAACCTCTAATACTAAGCATAAAATTATACTCAGAAATAAATCTTGGAATAAATGGCGTTCCTCTAGAAACCCAACAGATCATCAAACCTTTAGAGAGCTCAGAAACAGTACCAAAAAAGCCATCCTATCAGATAAAAAGAATTTTTACTTTGAACTGCAGCAATCCACCAAAAAAGAACCAAAAAAGTTCTGGTCTACTATTAACAATCTAATTACCCCAGGCAAATTAGTTACACCCAACCCACAGGACTCAGACCCTGAAGATCCCTCTTTAATAGCCAATAACTTCAATACTTTCTTTACTACTTCCATACAAAGTCTAGCTAACCACCTATCTCCTGACACTTCTCAACTGCTCTTAAGTAGCTTCAATGACTCTCTTCCTCCCCTTCAACTACAACCCATATCCACCTCCTATATACAATCTCTTTTACATAAACTTAAACCCACTACCCCCTCAGCAGATAAGCTTCCTGCTGAATTCCTGCAAGTAGCAGCTAAAGCTATTGCCTACCCTGTCTCTATCCTAATAAACAGATCCATAAAAGAAAGTACTTTCCCAGCAATCTGGAAAATATCATACATCATACCCTTACACAAAGGAGGTAAATCTACTGACCTTTCTAACTTTCGCCCTATAGCACTATTATCTCCTCTAGCTAAAATCATGGAAGAATGTATACACAAACAACTACTTAACCATCTCCTCCTTAACAACCTACTAGCTGACACTCAACATGGATTCAGGCCTTCACATAGTACTACCACTGCACTACTTTCTTTTATCAACACTATCAACTGTAACCGTAACAACAACAAACTAACCTCTTCTCTTTTCCTAGACCTGTCAAAAGCCTTCGATATGGTAAACCATACACTTCTTCTACACATACTTAAATCCCTTGCCTTGAATTACTCTTCCTTAACCTGGTTTTCATCCTATCTTGAAAACCGACAACAAGCAGTACTCTGGAAAAATTCTCTATCTGCTCTACTACCTATCTCTTTAGGAGTACCTCAAGGATTTATACTAGGTCCACTTTTATTCTCTATCTTTATTAATGATCTCCAATCATCTATCCAAAACACTACCTGTATACAATATGCAGATGATTCTACCATAATTTGCACAGCTTCCTCTCAAATAGAACTCCAGTCTCTTACACAATCAACCTTTTCAACCATTGAACAATGGTAAGATGTCTTCTCCTCAACCCCAAGAAAACTAAACTATTACTTTTTTCACCTACGCACAAATCTACTCAACTAAACTTCACTATTACTGCAAGTGATAATTCCCACATTTCCCCCGACTCTACTACAAAACTGCTTGGTGTTACTATTGATAATAATCTTAGCTATGATCATCACATCAATAACACAATAAAAGCAGTTAATAAAAAGATTGGTTCACTGTACAGAATCAAACCTTTCCTTACACCCGAAGCATGGACTACCTTAGCACAATCACATCTTATCTCTACCCTTCTGTATGCTTCCTCTATTTACACTAATCTCTCGAAAGGTAACCTTAGAAAACTGACTACATCTTACCACAACATAGCTCGATTTGCCACTGCATCTCAATATAGAACTCACCACTGTCTAAACTTAAAACAACTACAGTGGCTGGAACTTCCTAACAAGCTTATCTATCAACAACTCTTAATAGCACATAAAATTCTACATCAACCATCAAAAACACCAGCTCTTAGCAACCTCTTGACTCCCTATAATAACCTGAAACAACTACGCTCCTCTGAAAAGCTACAAGTTAACACTACTAGAATTACAAACTCTGCAGGGAACTGCCTTTTCTCCAACTCAGTTGGCAGAATATGGAATAACCTTCCCTCACACATCTCCTCTCTAGCCACTTTTCCTCTCTTTAAGAAACAACTTCTTTCACATCTGAACAATTTCTGGCTCTGCTCTTGTACCAATCCTGACTAACCTACTTTCATCTTTCTACTATCTTATGTCTTTATTCAACACTGCAATCTTTCTCTCTGATCACAAATGACTTAATGATTCTATTGCTACTACTGTTGTCATACAAAAAAAAAAAAAAAAAAGATTTTTTGTTTTAATTACATAATTGGTATTACATAGTTGGTATTATTTGTTTTTTCTTAGATTTGTATTACCTGACCTCCTGGACTAATATTTTTGTATTTTTTCTCATTGCCTGTATCATAAGTGTTTATTGTACATGTATTTCTATAACCTTGCTTTAATCTGTGGAGCTTTTCTCCCCGGGCCTCCACTGAAAATGGACATTGATCCAGCTGGACTAGCCCGGTCAACAAATGTAAAATAAATAAAAAAATAAAATAAAATAAAAAATGGATGACAAACAACCATCCACAGGCATGTTAAATATCTCGGTTTGACTGAATTATTACAAAATGCAAGAACATCAGCTCAATAGCTGGAAGGTGATAGTGAAAGCATTGCCTAATTAATCAAGCTTTCTTTACACTCCCTAGCTGTAATATTTGTAGCGCTCCATATCTTGCCTCCTTAACTATTCAAACTACACTGTGCTGACCACTGTAAAATAACTTAGCCAGAGTGCTGAGTCATCAGAGTATTTTCTAGATAACTTAACTGTAGATAATATCTAAGTTACTAAAGCAGCACTTTCACTTACCCATTATCAGCCACATTTCTTACAGATAACTTTTAGGGGCACCGCAAGGTTTTCCTGTCACTGTATTGCATACTAACTGGTGCATGGTACTATGTCACACCTGTAATACTAACCTTAGCATTCTCTGAGATATAAGAGCCATTTTGAAATTCACTTGGCCATCCTTTAGACAAAGTCATACTATATCCCTCTATTACTCATTTCTTATGTATTTTCATTCTCCATTGTCTATATTACTGTTTGTGGTATTAAAGATTATTTTGGCTGTTCTACATATATCTCTGGCAAAGCAGTTAATGCTTGACCTGCAGGATGAAGGCTGCGCTGAACATTTGTTTTAGCCTGAACACTGACTAAACACTCAAGTACTTCTAGTCTGCATCTCTTAGCATGATGTGAGCAGTTATTGCGTTATGCCTGTCTGGCTTGTAATCTGTTTCCTAGAATTTATTTTGAAGTAAGCATATGTTTTTGGCTCTTATTAAACTTATTTTTTCCTAACTTACTCTCTAAGGATGTGCTATTTCTTGGTTTCTTGTGATACGTGTTAAATGAGGCAGTGATACTAGCATTACCATCGCTGGACTCAGAACTGTCCTAGCTCTCTAACTGCAATTCAGTTATTAGTGAAAAAGACAGAGAAAATTACTTTAGTTAGATGTTTTTATATGGATTACTGTTCAAATGTGAGCAAAATATCTGAAACATTAGTAACTGTTGCAGCTGTTACTCATGGGTCAGATTGTTTAACATAATACCTAAACTGCTGTAGAGAAATGGTATGTGGATAAAGTTTTACTTAGAGCTGAATAAGATAGCATGTTGCATCTGTAAGGTCAAAGTTAAATTGATATAAAATTATAATCAGATGCCTAAAATGAGTCGATTTGGAAATTGTTTGATTTTTTAAAAACTCCTCTCCATTCTGTAATATAAAACATTTTTGTTTCTAACATATCCTCTGAATCTGGGCCTACTCTCCCATTTGATATCTTTTAGACTCATTCTACTTCCCTCTTATTCTTACAGCAATCTCCTGCTACACCTCTTATTTGATACAAAAGTGCTACTGCAAAGAAAGTGGAGCACTCAAGCAGAGAAAAGTCCTTTTCCTCTAAAAATACACCAAAAGGAACAAAAAACAATCAACCATAGGCAGGTTAAATATATCTGTTTGACTCAAGTATTAAATAATCCAATAACTTTGTCTCAATAGCTGGAAGGTGATAAAGAAGGCATTGCCTAATTAATCAAGCTTTCTTTATGCTCCTTAACTGCTTTCTTAGCAGTGCTCCCTAAGTTGCCTTCTTAACTATTTAAACTATACTGTATTAGTCACAATAAAATATCCTAATCAGAGTGCTGCTTCACCAGAGTTTTTTCTAGATAACTTGAATGTAGATAATACATAATTTGTTAAAACAGTAGCTTCACTTACTCAGTATTAGCCACATTTGTTACAGATAGTTTTTAGAGGCACCAAATGAATTTCATGTTAGGTTGATTGCTTAATTCGCCTTCCCTACTCTCAATTCCCAACCTAAATTCTTACATCAATTTCCTGCCTAAATTTAAAACTAACTCATCCATCATAGTCAACAGCTTATCCAATCGCCAAGGCAATTTACACCTCTTCACTTACCGGACTTCCCTTAAAGTGGAATCAGTTATACCTCTAGTTAGCTAATTCAAAGTAAAATTTTCATTCTGTCAAAATTTCCACTGTGAATTATGTATTTCCCCACTTCCTCCACTCCACTACAACTATCTCCCTAGCAACAACCACATTTAACTTTAAAATGCTCACCCTGTTACTTATGATGATACCAATTTCAATCCTTGCTCACGTCGTCCCCTATGAAAAGTTCTTTCAGCACTCTCAAAGTCAGCATGCATGCAGACATACAGTATATCCGCCCAAATCTTCTCCACTCTCACTTCACTATTAACACTAGCCTTATAAACATAACTACAAACCTACTGTACAACAATAACTCAGAAACCAAAGCCTACCAGCTTCCAGTCTTAAAATAACTACAATAAACCAACTAAAATGAACACTGGGACTTCACCAGACGTACTTAGTGATCATCACTCAAGCTTTGCAATACAACAACATAAACTTATGCAAAAAGCTATTGCTACATCGCTGCTTGCACCTGTCTTCTTTCACCCCAGAAACCTGTATGTCAGAACTAAAAGCCATAAACTGGAAATTCCTAGAAATGTATAACTTGGACAACACAATTGTATACATTAACACCAAATTCCTTAACATTCTAAACATCCATGCCTCCATACGAACAAAAAGAATTAAAACTAACAAGCATAATGGCTATCCAAAAAACAAAACCATTAATGAAACACCATGATAAGGCATGGAAAACCTGGAAATAAAGCCGCAACACAGCAAATCGACAGCAGTGCAGACACTTTAGTAGCATCACTAAAGACAGGATAAGGCATGATAAAAAAGCTTCCACTTTAAGATGCAGCATAATAACCAACACAACCCAAAAGCCTTCTAGTCGGCAATAAACCTTCTATGACAATCAGGCACGCTACACATCCTACCCTAGTGCTTAAATGACAAAATGAAAACACTGTCACCCAATTCAATGCCCACTTCATTCAATCAGTATCCAATCTCCAAATTATCTGTAACTCAAGTTCCATGCCAACTCCACCTCCATCTCCGCGATCTGAAATAACCACTATCCAGAAAACTTTCTCTTTTCAAACTGTGGCCTCATCCACCATAAAGAAATTACTCCCTAAACTAAAACCTACCAACCTTGCACCTGACAACATGCCAGAAACTATCTTAAGGTGGCATCTGAAGCATTAGCTTACCTCTTCTTCATATTAATCAAGCAGTACTTTGCAAAAGTCATGTCCCCACTTTTTTTGGAAAAAAATCTTATATACTATCCCTTCACAAAGGTGGGAGCTGCACTGACGTTACTAATTATTGTCCAGTAACAGTTCTATCTCCTCTGTCCAAAGTGCTAGAAAAATACATTCAAAAACAACTTACCTTTATTAATGACAATAACCTACTATCTCTAATCCATGACGATTTCCATCCATACCACTGCACTTTGGCCACCCTTACTAACTTTATTACAACAGTCAACCAAAATAAAAATTCTGATAACTCATATCTGCCCTTTTCCTAGACAAAAGAATCTGACACAGTATCACACCATAAAGTCCTACAAAGAGTAACTGACATAGGACTTGAACTGTAAACTAAAAACAAGTTATGTCTTACCATAACATTCCATCTGTGTTGTAGATCTTTGTTCATTCATTACAGATACGACCTTGGTTGCATCCTAGGAACTGATACGGTTGTTTCCCAGCTTGCGCAAGCCAAAAACTCCCAGCTAAGAACCTACCCACAATGCCCCTCTCCTAGATACTCCAGATTGAGTTTTCTCACCCTAGATAAAAGCTATCGTAATAGGAAAAATAGTAAGAGGCTCTGTCTGAGCAAATACCCTAACCAGGAGTTCCTAAAGTCCACCAGGAATCCAGTTAGGGGGAAGGAGGGTGGGAAGTAATGAATGAACAAAGATCTACAACACAGATGGAAAGTTATGGTAAGACATAACTTCTTTATCTGATGTTGTAAATCTTTGTTCATTCATACAGATAGGACCGAGTCCCCAGCTACTTGAGTCCTGGGTGGCCCTAAGGAAGGATATTCCTAAGCACCATAGAACCAAAAGATGCTCGTCACCTGGAGGCCAAATCCAACCTGTAATGAGATATGAAGGTATGAGGTCTTGCCCAAGTGGCTGCTGTGCATATATCATCCATAGAGGCTCTGGAATGAAAAGCTACAGATGTAGCCATAGATCTGGTAGAATGAGACTTTATTCTGTAAGGTAAGGGTAACTTATTCTGTTGGTAGATAAAGGTAAGGACGTTTCTAAGCCAAGAGGATAAAGTCACTTTGGAAACAGGTTTACCAAATCTGGGTCCTGCAAAGGCCACAAACAACTGGTCTGTTTTCCTGAAAGATTTAGTCCTGTCCAAATAACAATGAAGCTGCCGGTGCACATCAAGGGTGTGCAAAAGGTACTCCCCTCTATTAGAATGCCTTGGGGAAAAAATGGCCAGTCAATAGATTGGTTAATGGAAAGCCAGAAATGACCTTGGGCAAGAAAGAAGGGTCAGTACAAAGGAACACCCTATCTGTGTGGAAGATCAAGTAAGGACTCTTGACACTCAAGGCCTGCAGCTCAGATACTCTTCTTGCTGAGGTGAGTACTACTAGAAGTATGGTTTTCCATAACAAAAATTTCAAATCACATGAATCAAAGGGTTCAGAGGGAGAACCTGTGAGAGACTGAAGCACCAGAGTCAAGTCCCAGGGTTCTAATGGAGGCTTGACTGGAGGTTTAACATGTAATATTCCCTTCAAAAAGTTCTTGCGTAGGTGGTGTGACATAAATGAAGAATTATCATGACCATTATGAAAATTGGCGATAGCTGCTAAATGTACAGTGATCGTTGAAGCTGAGGCTCCTGCATGTATAAAAGTAGTCAGGTATTGTAGAATCTTTTGAATAGGCATAGAGAAGGGGTCTATGTTCTGGTCTTTGGCACAAATAGAGAACCTAGTCCATTTACTAGAATAAACCTTTCTAGTGGAAGGTTTGTGTGAGGCCAGAAGAATTTCATGAACAGGAGATGGGATGTCAGGCAGCCTGGCAATCATTGGAAGTGGAGGAACCAAGCTGTGAGCTTGAGACTGTGCAGGTTCGGATGAATCAATCCCTGAGGATGGGATAACAAGTCCTGGGAATGATCCAGGATCCACGGGCTATGAATCAGATGAGGACATAGAAACAGGAACCAGACTTGACATGGCCAGTCAGGAGCAATGGGGATCACTTTGCTTTTCAGTCTCTGAGCTTTCTGGAAAAATTTTGGAATGAGGGGAAATGGGGGAAAGGCATAGAGAAGACCCGGGGGCCAATCGTGCTTTGGAGTATCCCTCTGTGATTCCCCCTGAGAAGGGATCAAGGCAAAATAGATCTTGCATTTGTAGTTCAGGGGGGAAGCAAACAGGTCACAGCAAGGCTTGCCCCAATGTTAGAAGATCCAATCTGCTATTACAGGGTTGAGGGACCGCTCGTGAGGCATCAGGATGTTTCTGCTCAGATTGTCTGCAATAAGGTTGGAACTCCTGGGAATGTGCATTGCTATAAGAAAGTGATTGGAAGCTATCACCCAGTGCCAAATCCTCATGGCTTCTTGACACAGGATGCAATGGTCCCCGAAGGTAGGGATGCATGGAACGTTTGCAATGCTAAGAGAACTGCCCTCAATTCCAGGACATTTATGTGCAAGTTAGCCTCGATGGAGGTCCAGGTGCCTTGGATAGTCTTTCCCTGAAAATGCCCCCCCCCCAACAGTGAAGCATCCATGCTCACCGTGGCCATGGGTTGGGGAGACAGAATGTTCGACACCAAAGATTCTTTTGTGGCTCCATCCACCATAGCATTTCTTCCTTGCAACGGTTTGTAAGGCGTATAATGTGGTTGAGTGGGTGGGTTAACAATGACCATTGTGCAGAAAGGAGAGACTGCAGGATTCTCATGTGCAGTCTCGTCAGTGGTACTAAAGTAATAGCAGCTGCCATGGAGCCCAAGAGTTGCAGTACAAGATGTGCTGGCACAAACGTGTGAGGAAGAAGGTCTTAAATTTGGTGACTTATTTTCAAAAGCCTGTGAGGGGGGAGAGAAGGTTGACAGGATGTTGTGTCAAAGGCCACTACAATAAATTCCATTTCTTCCTTGGGGACAGCTGAGATTTGTCTTTGTTGATTGTAATCCCCAAGTGGAGAGTGAGACTTTGAGTGTAAGAGAGGCTGTGGATTAGGAGATTCCTGGTCAGAGCAGTAAGGAGCCAGTCATCTAGATAGGGAAACACCTGGAGTACTTGTAGTTGAAGATGGGCTACCACAACTGCAATACATTTGGTGAACACTCCGGGGGCTGTTGAGAGACTGAATGGCAGTGCCCTGCGCTGGTAGTGACTGGCTACCAGCCGGAAGTGGAGAAACCTCTGGGAGCGGTGATCCATCTTTTAATGGTAGTACACATCCTGTAGGTCTATAGAGCACATCCAATTGTCCGTCCCTAGAAAGGGAAGAATGGACTGCACTGTGAACATCCAGAATTTTTGAGGTTTGATAAATTTGTTCAGTAGGCTGAGATCCAGGATTGGTCTCCAGTCACCTGTCTTTTTGGCACTAAAAAGAACCTTAAGTAAAACCAGGATCCTGTCTGTTCTAGTGGGACTGGTTGGATGACTCTTTTTCTTAGCAGTTTTTCTATTTCTAAGGCTGCTAATTCCCTCTGATTGGGTGGTACATCGAGGATTCGTTTGATGGGTCTGGGAGTTAAGTCGAATGGTATTTGGTAGCCTCTGGATATTATTCTCTGCACCCAAACATTGGTAATAATAAGATGCCAGGCTGGTAGAAAAACGACCCCTGACTGCTTTCAGAGGAAAGCAATCGGGCCACTACTCAGGAGCGCTGGAAGTATCTGCCAGAGAGAGAATCTCTGGCTCCCTGGTTACACAGGCCCCTTCTTCCCTGAAAGGGGCATCTTCCATATGAGTTGCCCCCTTTGCCCTGGGGGAATTGTTCACCACGAGTGTCATGAAAGGATCCTTGGGATTTCTTGAACCATATCTTTCTTCCCTTCTAGTCCCTGGAGTAGGACCTCTGGGGGTTGGAAAAGCATATGCCCACAGCAGACAAGGTCTTTCTGTCTTTTTCACTATGTGCAAGTGTGACTCGTACCTTGGGTCCACAAAGTGCAGATTCTTTGACAGGTGCATTGACAAAGGAAGATTTAAAGGCGTCTGTGAAGTCACACAACCGCATCCAAGCATTATGTCTCATGACAACACCAGATGTGGCAGCTCGAGCTGCCCCCTCAGTGGTGTGCAATATTAAACGCATTGAGGAGTTTGAGATGGATTCAAGGGTAGCTAGCTGTGAGGTGACAGTGTCACACACCTCATCAGGCAGTACCCCCATCAAAGAAGAAGACATTTCAGAAATTAGGTCTCTTTGGAGGTGAGTAAAGTGTGCCAGATAATTCAGTGACTGAATGGCAAAGGTCACTGAAGCATATGCCCACTTCCCTAGTCTGTCCATGGTCCAGGACTCCCTGCTTGGAGGATGGACAGTGGAACTATCTTCTGCCAGTTCCCTCTTGGTGGCTGCCGCCACAACCATAGAATCAACTGTCAGCTGTTTGGACCAGTGGGGCTGGTCTTCAGGTGTACATAAAATTTTGTCCGACCTCCGGGGGCCAGGTTCTACATTGTCCAGGGCCTTCCAGGCACACTGCACAATTAATTTAACAAGATCATCTGCTGGTGGGGTCACCCAGGAAGTAGATGGCCTGGCATGAAAGGCCTGCAGAAACATTGATTCCTCAGAAGAAGGGTTAGAGGACTGCCATTCCCCCCACTGTTTGAGGATTTCAAGAATGTCTCTGAATGAAACATCATCTGGGACAGAATTTGGGGATCCTTCCCCCTCATCACAATCAGTGTCTTTTGTGATAGATTCCTCCAAGGAATCGAAGTGCTTCCTCTTGCACCGTTTCTTCCGGGGTGGCTCTCCAGTGGAGTCGTCTGAGGAGGACTCCAGAGAAAGGGTTCCCTTCACAGTGGGTTCTTGTGACTCCAGTGCTCAGGGACCCTAGATAGCAGGTTTGGAGAAGTGCATGCTAGGGGAGGTTTTGATACTGGTGTCCTAGGTGCTGGCTGTGATCCTTCAGAATGAAGGACCCTTTCCATCACCTGTACAGCAGGCCCACTCAAGCCCACCTTCATTTGAAGGGTTCCGAGAGAACTAGAAGCCATTGGAACCATGGACATAGACAGTGCCAGCAAGAAAATAGGCACCAGATTAGGTACCAAGGTATGGACAGTCCAAGCACCACTCCGAGAAAGCATCAGCTCCATCGTAGCTGATGCAGCAAGGGTGGCCGGTGCCGATAGGGGAGACACTGCTGAGAGACCAGAGACAGTATGTACCAAAGTGAACATCAGTACCAGAAACAGGGTGGATGCTGGAGGAGGATAAGCAGGGGAAGATGAGGTAAACAATTCCAAGCCAGGAGGGACGAAAGGTCTAGCTGGAATGGGCAATCCCCTAGCTGCCAGAAGCTGGTCCACAACCCACATTAGGTCTATTTCAGAAAACCTCCTAGTGGATCTAAAGGAGACTGCTGAAGGGGAATCAGGTCTTTCTAGAAAGGGGCTAAACCTCTGCCCTAAGAAAGAGTCATGAGTTGGAGTATATCTTATCCTTGGCAGGTATTCAAATTCTGGAGCTGATGGAGCTGAAGAAACTGTCAGTACCATGGCCGGGGATGATGCCAGGGCATGTACAGTCATTGGAGCCCATGGAGCCAAAGAAGCTGTCAGCACCGTGAACATGGATGGTGCCAAGGCATGTACAGTCATCGGAGCCCATGGAGCCGAGGAACTGTCAGCACCATGGACGGGGATGGTGCCGAGGGATGTAAAGTCATCAGAGCCCATGGAGCCAAGGAAACTGTCAGCACCATGGATGGGGATGGTGCCGAGGCATGTACAGTCACTGGAGCCGATGTGGGAACCAAGGATGGCACCAAAGTCAGTAGTGCCATGGTTGGAACTGAATTAGGAGTGAATACAATGGTCAGCGCCAAGGGAGAGGACACAGATCCTGGTGCCAAAGAGGTCTGCGCTGAGGGCGTCGGCAAAGCATGGAGCCAACTTGGTTCCATAACTGATGGAGATGCAGGAACCGAGTGACTCCATTTTTCCTTATATTTTTTGGTCTTAGGATGGGGTGAGATCTCTGACCCAGATAGAGCCTCCGAGAAGGGTGTCTTCAGTAAACCTTTTAAAATAAGTTTATTCTTATCTTCTGCTAGTGTCCAATTACTAAAATTATCACAAATGTCACAATCAGCTTGAATATGATCCATGCCCAAACAGTAGACACAACGGACATGTGAATCTGAGTTAAGCATCTTATGTCCACACTTGTCACACTGTTTAAAACCCAACTTACCTTTGTCTGACATGTTAAGGAAACAATGCTATCCTACAGAAAAAATAAGGAAGAAAATACCAGTGATGTTATGTTAAGCAATACCACTAGTAAAAACGGAAGGCCTGTCAAAGACAGGAGAGAGGGACAGTAACAAAAAGGGTAAAAAATTAAATTACCAAGAAAAAGGATAGGAAATAAACCTAGGTTATAGACAACAGTGAGAAAAGGCTAACTTGACTAAACATTTTGTAATTTAGAAGAAAATCTGTCATAAAATCAGCAACTTAGTACTTAGCTTTGAGAGAGATGGCTAACATGTCTGACTAGGAATGTGGCAAATGAGATCTGGAGTATCTAGGAGAGGGGCATTGTGGGTAGGTTCTTAGCTGAGAGTTTCTGGCTTGCGCGAACTGGGAAACGGCCCTATTGTTTCCAAGGATGGACCTGTGGTCCTATCTGTAATGAATGAACAAAGAATTACAAGATCAGATAACCTGTTTCAGCAGCTACCTTAACAGAGTTAACAGCAGTTAAATGGCAAAATGAATTCTCTCTATTTCTCTGTGTGTTAATGTTGGAGATCCCAAGGATCAGTACTTGGTCCTCTGCTATTCAATATTTTCTCTAATGACCAGCTACTCCAACCAGACATGAATCGATCATTCAATATTTGGATGACACAGCCCTCATCTGCTCTGGCAAATGCTTAAAAACTCAAACAGCTTACCCAGGAATCCCGCTCCTAAGTAGAAACATGGCTATCAGGCTCCCAGTCACTAATGAAAAAATATATAGTCAATCTTTTTCACTCTGAAATCTTTAATAGGCCAAAACACAAATTTATCATCCCAACAACAGTGTAATTTAACTGGTGATGCATAGTAACATACTTTGAGTCACAAATTAAAGTCCTCGATATAAAACAAACCATGAAAACAAAATTAGAAACTCGGTTCACAGGTTCATAGGTTGGTAATAGGCAATCGGCCCTAGGGCCTATACAAGCCTAGCCATAACAATTCCATGGCTATTTCTTCCCACACTATTTACTTCCCTGGACCCCTGTTTAGCAGGTTCCCTTTACAGATCCAAACCACTCCTAACAGATAAGGTAAGAACCAATATAGGTATTACTTTCCTACACCCTGCACTCCAATGAGCAGTCCCTATCCTAATCATCATCCACTCTACCTTTCTCGCATCATTAGAACAATGCTACAGTAAAGTAACAAAGTTCATCACCAATCCCAGGTTCAGGACTTATTACTGAGTACCCCTTAAGCACCTCAAATGGTTTAAACTTAGATATTCCTTAATTCACCTTCAGCTTGTCTTTACCCACAAACTAACCTGAAAAATGTCCAAGACTTCAGAATACCCTTCAGTTTTCTATTCCTCATAGGCCACTTTGCTCAGTTGAAAAACTACTGCTAAGAATGTCCAAAATAACCAACTTAGTAGGCAAAACACTGTACTGCTCCTTAATATAAAACTCGGTCTCACTACCCATCAGAGTAACAGATTATATCACACACATCAAAACCTTACCTAAACAGCAAATCTCCAGCACTTAGGTACTACTTCTAAATATAAAACTCGGTCTCACTACCTATCAGAGTAACAGATGATATCACACACTTCAAAATATTACTTAAACAGCACAACTCCAGCACTTGGGTAACGCTCCAAAATATTAAAACTCGGTCTTACTACCTGTCAGAGTAACAGATGATGTCACATGTTTCAAAACCTTTACTAAACAGCACATCTCCAGCACTTGGGTCCTGCTCCTAAATATCAAAACTCGGTCTCACTACCTATCCGAGTAACAGATGATCTCACACACTTCAAAACCTTACCTAAACAGCACATGTTCAGCACTTGGGTACTGCTTCTAAGTATAAAACTCAATCTCACTTCTTAGAATAACAGATGATATCACACGCTTCAAAACCTTACCTAAACAGCACATTTCCAGCACTTGGGTAACACTCCTAAAATCTCAAAACTCGGTCTCACTACCTGTCAGAGTAACAGATGATATCACACACTTCAAAACCTTACCTAAACAGCACATCTCCAGCACTTGGTACTGCTCCTAAATATCAAAACTCAGTCTCACTACTGATCAGAGTAACAGATGATGCCACAAATGTCAAAACCTTACCTAAAAAGCACATCTTCAGCACTTGGGCATTGCTCCTAAATATAAAACTTGGTCTCACTACCTATCAGAGTAACAGATGATCTCACACACTTCAAAACCTTACCTAAACAGCACATCTCTAGCACTTGGGTTGTTGTTGTTGTGTCTTTCGGCTTTTCCCGGTTAGGGGTCGCCACAGCGGAGCTCCGGTCCGCTAATGATTGGTAGTTGATTTTTACGTGCGAGTTACCAGCCCTGATGCACAGCCTTCAACAATGGTGCACCCATTCATGCATGTCTCCAAGCAGAAGATGCTCTAGCTGAGAATTGAACCAGACAGTGTCTTACTGTGAGGCGACAATGCTACTGCAGCACCACCATGGGTACTGCTCCTAAATATCAAAAACTCGGTCTCACTACAGATCAGTGTAACAAATGTCACACACTTCAAAACCTTACCTACACAGCACATCTCCAGCACTTGAGTAATGCTCCTAAATATCAAAGCTCAGTCTCACTACCTGTCAAAGTAACAGATGATATCACACACTTAAAAATCTTACCTAAACAGCACATCTCCAGCACTTATGTACTGCTCCTAAATATAAAACTTGGTCTCACTACCTGTCAGAGTAACAGATATCACACACTTCAAAACCTTACCTATACAGCACATCTCCAGCACTTGGGTACTGCTCCTAAATATAAAACTCGGTCTCACTACCTATCAGAGTAACAGATGATGTCACACACTTCAAAACCTTACCTAAACCTTACCTAAACTGAGAACTAATGACCCATTAGAGTGACGAGCCTGGTCTGCAAGGCCATCGAACGTATCGTCATGGAACTCATAAACAAAGACATTGGTAACCTCGAAACTCTGGATCCCACTAAGTTCGGGTTTGTGAAAAGCAGATCATGCCTCCTTAACCTGATCAACTTCTTTGAGGCAGTCACCAAAGCCGTAGATGAGGGAAAGGTTGTTCACACAGCCTATCTTGACCTTGCCAAGACTTTCTACACCATCCCCCATTCTGGAATTATAGCTAACCTCACTAAATTAGGTATAAATCCCAATGCCACAAGATGGGTTGTCAACTGGCTCACTGACAGAACCCACACTGTAAAAGTTGCAGACTCCAAATCTGACCTCAAACCAGTGACAAGTGGAGTACCACAGGGTTCAGTCCTGGGAACTCTCCTGTTTGGTATCTACTTCTCTGAAGTACAGGCTAACACAGAAGGCCTCTGGCTAATGAAGTTCTCAGATGACTGCAAACTAGGAGCCATAGTCAAGTCTCCAAATGATGTGGACATCCTACAGAAGGGCCTCACTGAGACAGATGACTGGTGTCAGAGCCATGGCTTCAAGCTCAATGCCAAAAAGTGCAGTGTCATCCCCTTTGGTAAAAACTCTGTAGCCATGAACTACCACAAAGGCAGCAATCTACTTAGCACCGAATGTGTGATAAGAGACCTTGGGACCCAGGTGGACAGTAGTCTCTCCTTTGATAGTCACATCACCACAGTAGTGAGGAAGTCCTTCTATGTGGCACACCTCATCATAAAAGGGTTCTCATCAAGGAAAAAAGAAATCATTGTTCCCCTCTACTCGACACTCATTAGACTCATTATAGAGTACAGTGCCCCTTTTGGAATGTACCTCACAAGACATCTGCAGCAGCTGGAACGGCCACATAAGTACCTCACAAGGAGGATTACTGGCCTCAGACAAATGCCCTACACTGACTGTCTCAACAACTCCAGCTTTATTCCATAGCATAACGCCTACTCTAAGGTGATCTCTGCCTAACATATAAAGCTATGTCAAACCCAGAGCTGTTGGACATGCTAAACCTAAAAAAATCCCAATCCCTCCGAGCTACAAACTCTAGGGACCTAAACTTTGTCACCACAATAAACAGGACATGCTGGAGGGATAGATTCCTGTCCCAGAGACTTCCCATACTCTGGAACAGGTTGCTCATTTATGTCAAGCAAAGTTCTTCATTAGCATTCTTCAAGAAAAATCTTGATGAATGGATGAGAAATAGGAAATACACCCCGGGAATCACTTCTGAGTCTCTGCTTGACAGTGGCACAGGAAAATAACTTTCTTGGGTGGCGTAAGCCAGGGAACCTTGTTGGCTAGGCTTATGTAGGCCCTTGGGCCGATAGCCTAGTACTTACATATGAACCTATGAACCTATAAAAAGCACATCTCCAGCACTTGGGTCATGCTCCTAAATATAAAACTCGGTCTCACTACCTATCTGAGTAACAGATGATGTCACACATTTCAAAACTTTGCCTAATCAGCACATCTCCAGCACTTGGGTAACGCTCCTAAATAACAAAACTCGGTCTCACTACCTATCAGAGTAACAGATTATATCTCACACTCCAGAACCTTACCTAAAAAGCACATATCCAGCATTTGGTGTTCTGCTCCAAAATATAAAACTCAGTCTCACTACCTATCAGAGTAACAGATGATATCACACACTTCAAAACCTTACCTAAACAGCACATCTCCAACACTTGGGCACTGCTCCTAAATATAAAACTTGGTCTCACTACCTATCAGAGCAACAGATGATATCACACAGTTCAAAACCTTACCTAAACAGCACATCTCCAGCACTTGGGTAACGCTCCTAAATAACAAAACTCGGTCTCACTACCTATCAGAGTAACAGATTATATCTCACACTCCAGAACCTTACCTAAAAAGCACATATCCAGCACTTGGGTACTGCTCCTAAATATAAATCTCGGTCTCACTACCTATCCGACTAACAGATGGTCTCACTCACTTCAAAACCTTAGTTAAACAGCAGATCTCCAGCACTTGGGTAATGCTCCTAAATATAAAAATCGGTCTCACTACCTATCAGAGTAACAGATGATGTCACACACTTCAAAACCTTACCTAAAAAGCATATCTCCTGTACTTGGGTACTGCTCCTAAATATAAAACTTGGTCTCACTACCTGTCAGAGTAACAGATGATATCACACACTTCAAAACCTTATCTAAACAGCACATCTCCAGCACTTGGGTACTGATCCTAAATATAAAACTGGTCTCACTATCTATCAGAGTAAGATATGATCTCACACACTACAAAACCTTACCTAAACAGCATATCTCCAGCACGTGGGTACGGCTCCTAAATATAAAACTCGATCTCACTACCTATCAGAGTAACAGATGATATTACACGCTTCAAAACCTTACTTAAACAGCACATCTCCAGCAGTTGGGTAACACACCGAAATATAAAAGAAAGTCGCACTGAGTAACAGATGATCTCACACAGTTCAAAATTTACCTAAACAGCACATCTCCAGCACTTGTGTTGTTGTGTTTTTCAGCTTTTCCCGGTTAGGGGTCGCCACAGTGGAACTCCGGAGTGCTAATGATTGGTAGCGATTTTTTACATGACGAGTTGCCGGTCCTGACACACAACCTTCAACGAAGGTACGTCCATTCACACATGTCTCCGCACAGGAGACGCTCTAGCTGAGAATCGAACAGGACAACATCTTACTGTGAGATGACAACACTACCGCAGTAACGCTATTAAATATAAAACTCTGTCTCACTACCTATCAGAGTAACAGATGACGTCATGCACTTCAAAACCTTACCTAAAAAGCACATCTCCATCTCTTTGGTACTGCTCCTAAATATCAAAACTTGGTCTCACCACATGTCAGAGAATCAGATGATCTCACACACTTCAAAACCTTACCTAAACAGCACATCTCCAGCTTTTGGGTACTGCTCCTAAATATCAAAACTCGGTCTCACTACCTATCAAAGTAACAGATGATCTCACACACTTCAAAACCTTACCTAAACAGCACATCTCCAGCACTTATGTACTGCTCCTAAATATAAAACTTGGTCTCACTACCTGTCAGAGTAACAGATATCACACACTTCAAAACCTTACCTAAACAGCACATCTCCAGCACTTGGTTAACGCTCCTAAATATAAAACACGGTCTCACTACCTATCAGAGTAACAGATGATGTCACACACTTCAAAAGCTTACCTAAACCTTACCTAAACTGGGAACTATCGACCTATTAGCGTGACGAGCCCGGTCTGTAAGGCCATGAAACGTATCATCATGGAACTCATAAACAAGGACATTGGTAACCTCCAAACTCTGGATCCCACTAAGTTCGGGTTTGTTAAAGGCAGATCATGCCTCCTGAACCTGATCAACTTCTTTGAGGCAGTCACCAAAGTCGTAGATGAGGGTAAGGTTGTTCACACAGCCTATCTTGACCTTGCCAAGACTTTCGACACCATCCCATATTCTGGAATTATAGGTAAACTCACTAAACTAGGTATAAATCCCTATGCCACAAGATGGGTTGCCAACTGGCTCACTGACAGAACCCACACTGTAAAATTTGCAGACTCCAAATCTGACCTCAAACCAGTGCCAAGTGGAGTGCCACAGGGTTCAGTCATGGGACCTCTCCTGTTTGGTATCTACTTCTCTGAAGTACAGGCTAACACAGAAGGCCTCAGGCTAATGAAGTTCACAGATGACTGCAAACTAGGAGCCATAGTCAAGTCTCCAAATGATGTGGACATCCTACAGAAGGGCCTCACTGAGACAGATGACTGGTGTCAGAGCCATGGTTTCAAGCTCAATGCCAAAAAGTGCAGTGTCATCCCCTTTGGTAAAAACTCTGTACCCATGAACTACCACAAAGGCAGCAATCTACTTAACACCGAATGTGTGATAAGAGACCTTGGGACCCAGGTGGACAGTAGTTTATCCTTTGATAGTCACATCATCACAGTAGTCAGGAAGTCCTTCTACGTGGCACACCTCATCATAAAAGGGTTCTCATCAAGGAAAAAAGAGGTCATTGTTCCCCTCTACTTGACACTCATTAGACTCATTATAGAGTACAGTGCCCCTTTTGGAATGTACCTCACAATACATCTGCAGCAACTGGAAAGGCCACAGAAGTACCTCAAAAAGAGGATTACTGGCCTCAAACAAATGCCCTACACTGACCGTCTCAACAACTCCAGCTTTATTCCATAGCATAATGCCTACTCTGAGGTGATCTCTGCCTAACATATAAAGCTATGTCAAACCCAGAGCTGTTGGACATGCTACACCTAAAAAAATCCCAATCCCTGCGAGCTACAAACTCTAGGGACCTAAACTTTGTCACCACAATAAACAGGACATGCTGGAGGGATAGATTCCTGCCCCTGAGACTTCCCATACTCTGGAACAGGCTACTCATTTATGTCAAGCAATGTTCTTCATTAGCAAACTTCAAGAAAAATCTTAACGAGTGGAAGGGAAATAGGAAATACACCCCGGGAATCCCTTCTGAGTCTCTGCTCGTTAGTGGCACAGGAAAATAACTTTCTTGTGTGGTGTAATCCAGTGAACCTTGTTGGCTAGGCTTACGTAGGCCCTTGGGCCAATAGCCTAGTATTTACATATGAACCTATGAACCTATAAAAAGCACATCTCCAGCACTTGGGTCATGCTCCTAAATATAAAACTTGGTCTCACTACCTATCCGAGTAACAGATGATGTCACACATTTCAAAACCTTACCTAATCAGCATATCTCCAGCACTTGGGTAACGCTTCTAAATAACAAAAGTCAGTCTCACTACCTATCAGAGTAACAGGTGATGTCACACACTTCAAAACCTTACCTAAACAGCACATCTCCAGCACTTGGGCACTGCTCCTAAATATAAACCTTGGCCTCACTACCCGTCAGAGTAACAGGTGATATCACACACTTCAAAACCTTACCTAAACAGCACATCTCCAGCACTTGGGTACTGATCCTAAATATCAAAACTCAGTCTCACTACCTATCAGAGTAACAGATGATGTCACACACTTCAAAACCTTACCTAAAAGCGTATCTCGAGCACTTGGGTAGTGCTCCAAAATATAAAACTCGGTCTCACTACCTATCAGAGTAACAAATGATCTCACACACTTCAAAATCTTAGCTAAACAGCACATCTCCAGCACTTGGATAAAGCTCCTAAATAAAAAAAAAATCGGTCTCACTACCTATCAGAGTAACAGGTGATGTCACACACTTCAAAACCTTACCTAAACAGCACATCTCCAGCACTTGGATAAAGCTCCTAAATAAAATAAAAATCAGTCTCACTACCTATCAGAGTAACAGATGATGCCAAAAACCTCAACCACTTTCCTAAAAAGCACATCTTCAGCACTTGGGTACTGATCCTAAATATAAAACTTGGACTCACTACCTATCAGAGTAAGATATGATCTAACACACTACCAAACCTTACCTAAACAGCACATCTCCAGCACTTGGGGTACTGCTCCTGTTAGAAAAATATATAATAGTAATATGCATGCTTAGTGCACTCGAGGTTTAAATGGGTTAATACATTTATTCTGTTCACACTGCATGAATCTGCACTGCTATTAGAAACTTAACAAGAGACATTTCTTTTCTGCTAATGTCATGAAACTTATCAAAAAGATATTTCATTTCTGCTTATGCCATGAGAAAATATGCAGCTGCTAGAAGCTTTGATAAAGAAATCAATAGATGCTTGAAAATATAAACCATAGTCAGCATTACTTGTACCAAAGCTAGAAATGTACCTTGAATCTAGACAAAATGTAACACATGTATTAGAACTGTACAATTGAAGAATTGAAAAGTTAAGGTGGGCTAAAATAAGCCCAAGGCCAGGTTGTTTTTCTCAAAATATTTTTGCAAGACAGCAAATAATCTGACCATGTCAGCAATATGTCTGTCAACATTTTCTGCGAAACATACGGAAAGCTGTGTCCAACTACGTCAGCAATAGAATGGTAACATTTTCTGTATGACATGAAGAGAACTGTATAAGAATAATATACTGATCACCAAAGAGCCAGACAAATCCTGTACCTACATGCTTTGTCTCCTTGCTGCAAGTAATAAAGGGTGCCTTGCTTGAACCTAACATGCATTGGTCTTTGAAGTTTTTTCCTTTTACAGATTGGTCCTTCGGACCGGAACCCTCTCTTCACCTCGGATCAGACGGCCAGGTGGTTGAAACAGTACGGGGAAGAAACCAAATCGGTTCTTCTTATATGGAAAGTCCTCTGACTGAATTGTCATTCAAAAGAGGCCAGCCACTTTCTGATCTGTGACTGAAGGACGGGTCTCCACGAATCGGTGATCAATCACGTAGGCTCAGGTAAGGTGAATCTACTTTTTTGGTTTTCTGTTTTAGATCAGGGACTAGATGTGTATTGTTTTTGTCAGATTGTATTTTTGTAAGTCAGGGACAAAAAAGATTACTGTCTTGTCGTAGATCAGGAGAAACAGAATAAGTAGGCAGTCATTCTGAAGAGACTATAACAAAATCTGTGGTACCATGTTAACAATTAAGAGAAGTTATGTAACGATCAAAGGGTAAAACAAAATGGGTACGCAAAATATATGCAGTCACAGTGCGCCGCCAATATTAGATATTATTCAAAATGGGTTAATAAATACGAATTCGACGGAAAATTAGAAAAATCCTTGCTTATGAAACTTATCAAACAGCTCAAAAACAATTCCAAGGGTCGGGTAAAAAAGCAACGTCGATTAGGAATTCCTCAGGCACACAGGTGACTGGAGGAAGTAAACCATAGGGAACAAAAAAACAAAGATTCAAAAACAATGTTTTTAGATAAGGAGGATAATAACTTAGTAATAGCATCAGCACCTCTGCCTCCCTTACCAGAATATGAAGCAAGTGAACAGGTTACTCCACCCCCACTATATCCTGTGGTCACTTAAGATAGAGATATTGTGAAATTAAAACTGACTAAAATTAGAGATCAGATCGGGACCAGGTCCTGAACAAAGGCAGGTAATTGAGAAGAAGGTATCGAGTTATGGCAAATAGTTAAGAATTCACGATCTATAGGTGAAGAAGAAGAAATATGTCCGCTTATAGAAGTACCCAATCTTCAGGCAGGTCAAGACAATCAGGACCCAACTATCTTAGTGTATAGACCTTGGACTCCGGAAGATATCCGGAAAGCCACTGAGGGAATTCCCCATCCAAAGCTTACTTTCAGAAAATTCTCAGAAGATTTACAAGGAATGAGGTTGAGTTATAACCTAAACGGAGAAGAAATAGAAAAAGTAGTTAGACAAATTGTAGGGCCAGATTGGTACATGATTAGTGGGAACTGTAATCCCCGTGACGCTGCACAAAGACCCCTCCCACATAGCAGCGCAGAATTAGACACCAGAGTAAAAGGTATTACAGACTGCATCTCTGAAAAATGGAAACCTAGGGCAGACTGGACTTGCATTAATCAATGCATCCAACAAGAAGGTGAAACAATTGATAGGTATTATGCCAGATTGTTAGAATGTTTTAACAACCACTGTGGAATGCAGGTTCCTGAAGATCAGACACAAGATTTCCCATATGAGTAGCAGTTAAAGAATACATTTTTAAAAGGCAGTAGCATGCCTATAAGCAGTTTTATTACAAAACACATGGTAGACCATCGTACAAGCAGGTTACAATCATTACTTGAATATGCTAGGCATGTCGAAAGGCATTTTAATGGCAAAAAGAAAAAGAAAGCTCAAGTATTTTCTGTAGAAGATGGAGCAGAAGTTTATGTAGTACAGTCTGGAAAAAGGGCAAGAAAAATGCGCAGGGAAACAAACAATCTGATCAGTGATCAGAGGACTTTGAAGGACGGAAAAAAAGGGGAGAATGTTTTAAATGCGGTAAAAAGGGACATTTGGCAAGGGATTGCAAGAAAAACAAGAAGGCAACAACGGAAGACAAGGAGGGTGAGGACTGACTATATGGTAGTCAAGAATCACTAGAAGGGGCTAGTGAACAAAGGACAAATGAGAATGTGACAGAGGGAGTAGAGGAAGTGCAGGAAGTTAGTGACAATGAAGAAAATGAAATATTAGATCTAGCTTTATTGAGCTGGGAGCTCTATTTAGCAGACACAAAACCAGAAGTTACACTCTTGGTAGAAGGGAGGGAGGTCAAATTTTTGTGTGACTCAGGGGCATCACAAACCCTGATACACCCCTCCAAACTGCCAGAAAACACAGAGTCACCTGATTACATACTGGTCAAAGCAGCTAATGGACAGCTGTATCGGGAGCCTGTCTCCCATAACATTGCAATAACTGATCCAGTTTCAGGATTGACACAAAGAAGCAAAATTGTAGTTTCTACAAAATGCCCAGTAAACCTCTTGGGCAGAGATTTCTTGCAGCTATTTGGTATAGCAGTAGTCCCAACCATGCAGGGTATGGAAGCACAGTGACAAATTAACAACTTTGTAGTGCAATCGGAGGGTGAAATGTTTTATTGGTACAGCCAGGACTTGGTTACGACTGGTCCAGGGACTGTGACCAAAGAGTTAATGAACCTAGCCATCAGCAAGTTCCACTCCCTTGACATTGATAAGCAACACCTGTTGCACTGTACCCTGTATTATTGCAACATACCAGGACCTGATAAGGAATATGAGCAAGAGTTATTTAACAATCATGCAAACAGATTGATATTGCGTAACCTGTACTGGGGCACAGAAGGGAAGAGTGTAGCCAGCTGTTCATTGTCCTAGGAGTTCTTTGCACTTTATAAATCTAATCGATTACCACATGTTAGCTTAACCAAAAACAGAAATATAGAATGGGCAGACCTAGGAGAAAAAGTCATGAGATGGGAGAAACAGACAGAACTAGAACTGTCAGAACAAGGAATACAAGTACAAAAGTTGAATTGGATAACTCAGACCAACCCAGCTGTGCACTTGCAGTCTAGCGAGGACAGCTGATTGACACTCCTATTAAAGGAGGAAAAGAATGCCTTATGAGACATACCAGAGACTCTCTGGTCAACAGGGAAATCAGATGTAGGACTCATTCGTACTGCGGGACCAATTACTATCATGCCAAAGTCAGCATTCAGACCACAAAAAAGACAGTATCTCTTAAGAAAAGATGCAGAGGCAGGGATAAAGCCTATTATAGCAGCCTTACTTAAAGGAGGAATACTAGTAGAATCTCCCAATTCACCATGTAACACACCCTTATTTCCAGTTAAAAAGGCCAATGGAGAATGGCGTATGGTCCAGGATTTACAAGCCGTAAATGATGCAGTAATACCAAGGGCACCCACGGTGCCAGACCCACACACCCTGTTGAATGATTTGAAACCTCAACAAAAATATTTTTCTGTGGTAGACATCAGCAATGCGTTCTTTTCGATACCGATACACCCTGATAGCCAGTATTGGTTTGCATTTACATTTCAGGGGAAAAGGTATACATATACATGACTACCACAGGGATATTGTGAAAGTCCAACGATATTCTCACAAGAAATGTCAAGCAACTTGGCGGGATTCACCCCCACCAAGAGGCAGTCAGATTTTACTTTATGTTGATGACATCTTGCTGGCGGCCCCCACCCAGCAGGATTGTAGAGAAGATACCATAGCACTTCTACGATTTTTAGCTGCTGAGGGACATAAGGTAAATAAACTGCAGCTTTGGAAAAAACAGGTCAAATACCTAGGATATGTAATATCCAAGGAAGGTAGAACGTTAGATGAGGACAGAAAAATAGCAATGAATTCCAAACTATGCCTTGGAATCTGCACCTCTGACTGACCTTATATATAAGAAGCCTATAGCAGTGCAGGGTTTGTTACAATGGACACCAGAGGCAGAATCTGCCTTCTGTAAACTAAAGCAGTTAATAGTGTCCTCATTAGTTCTGGGATTGCCAAACTACCATAAATGTTTATTCCAAACTGTAGATTGTAAAGAGGGTTACATGACATCAGTGTTAACACAACAGCATGGGGATAAGCAACGCCCCATTGCTTACTACTCATCACAACTAGACCCAGTGGCACGGTCCTTACCCTACTGTGTACAAGCAGTAGTTTCAGCTGCAATGGCAGTACAGGCTTCAGCCTCAGTAGTCTTGTTCCACCATCTCACTTTGAGAGTACCTCATGCAGTCGCAATTATTTTACTACAAGAAAAGGTGGCATATCTTTCTCCTGCTAGGCATCTTTTCTGTATGACTATATTATTGAGCCGACCTCATATGACAATTGAATGATGCACGAATTTAAACCCTTCTACTCTGCTCCCGACCCCTGCAGATGGCACACTGCACTGCTGCCTGCAGGTAATTGAGCAAAAGACACTACCTAGAAAAGATCTCACAGATGACCCCTTGGATGATGCCGAGGTGACATACTATGTGGATGGCTCATGCAAAAGGGGTCCTGCAGGACAGAACCTAGTAGGATATGCAGTAGCCTCTGATATTGGGATTATAGAAGCAAAACCTTTACCACACAACTTATCTGCACAGGAATCAGAATTGATTGCCCTGACATGGGCATGTACCTTAGCAAAGGGTAAATGTGTAAACATTTTTACTGATAGCCAGTACGCTTTTTCTACTGTTTTTGCGCAACAGTGGAAAAACCGGGGAATGATAACATCTACTGGCAAACCTATAAATCATGCGCAGTTTATTTTAGATCTTTTAGAATATATTCAGTTACCTCAGAAAGTAGCCATTTGTAAATGCACAGCTCACACCAAGCAACAAGACAGGATTTCAAAAGGTAATGCGAGAGCTGATACAGCTGTAAAACAAGCAGCCACAGAAGTATTTATTTTAAATGAGGACTTACAACCCTCTGAAACTTTAGATCTAGATATGTTAAAAACAATGCAGACACTCACTACGCAAGCTGAAAAACAGCGATGGATAAAATGAGGAGCAATCCTCAAAAAGGGGCTGTACATCTCTAGAGAGGGAAAACCAATACTACCCTCTAATTTGTTTTGCTATGCAGCATTGTTGAGCCATGGGCAGTGCCATGTCTCAACAGGGGGGATGGTACAGCTGGTGAACCAGGTGTTCACAACATACGGATTTACAAACTACTCTAAAAAATTTTGTTTGATGTGTCAGATTTGTAACAAACATCATGCACAAGGGGCGATAAAGCCCAAGCAAGGGAGTTTCCCCACACCACCATATCCATTTCACACTATTAGCATGGATTTCATAGAAGTGAACAAATGTGAAAATAAGAAGTATTGTCTTGTCATTATAGATATGTTTTCCAGATGGGTGGAAGCCTTTCCAAACAAAAATCCAGATGCAGCTATGGTGGCAAAAGTACTTGTCAAGGAAATCATTCCTAGGTTTGGTATTCCAGAAAGAATCTACAGTGACAATGGTACACACTTTGTAAATCAAACCATACAGCAGTTGAGTAAGCATTTTGGTATTTCTTTAAAAAATCATTGTGCATACCATCCGCAATCTGTAGGGCTAGTTGAAAGGCATAATGGTATACTAAAAAACAAATTGAGAAAATTAATATCTGAGACAGGAACAACTTGGTTGTACTGTTTACCCCTGGCACTGTTGAGCATGAGAACTGTCCCTACAGCAAAAGGGTTGACTCCTTTTGAGAAACTATTTGGAAGGGCTTATTATACACCCCAGTGGAAACTTCTCATGTCATCAGATCAGGAAGCTGATTTTACACTAGCTGAATATATGAAAAAGTTGTTCAGTTCTAAACATCTGTTGCAGTCAAATTCTGTTTCAGACAGAAAACAAACCGAAACATCAGAAGTGGCAGTGATGCCAGGAGACTGGGTGTGGATCAAAATCATCAAGCGAAAAAACTGTGCATCGCCAAGGTGGGAAGGTCCATACCAGGTGCTTCTTTCGACATGCACTGCAGTCAAGATAGCAGAATGAGCTTCGTGGATACACCTGTCGCACTGCAAACTGGTTAAGAACTTTGAGTTGGACAAAAATCTTACCTCACCATAGGGGCCCTCAGCACAAAGTCTGGCTACAAAGGGGGGTCAGATCAATAGGACTGATCCGTCTCAACCCCAGTGTAGAAACCATCGGTGCTGAAGGTCCTATTAGGGCAGAGAGTAAGAGCACGTGTCCAAAGTAAAAATGATGGAATCCAGTAAGATCCAAATACACTTATTTGGAAGAGCCGGAAAAAACAGAAATGCAGAACAACCATTTCCACAAAAGTATTGCATAACCATCCTGTTGACTATACTAGTGACAATAATATTTTTGTTGTGGCCATTCCTTTTCTCAGCCACACAAATTGAACTGAACAAGCATGCAGAGTGGCACCCAAACTTTAACACTTACCAGGCAATCAAATATGTGTATGCTGAAACCTTCAATGTTTCGAATTGCTGGATTTGCACAGCTTTACCAACAGCATATGGGGGGTTACTGTTAACTTCAGTTCCCGTAGGAGCCAACAAGACCTGGGAAAATCTAATTCATGATACATCAGATGTCACATAGGTTCATAGGTTCATAGGTTCATACTAGGCTATCTGCCCTGGGGCAATTATAAGCCTAGCCCGATTCTGTATGGCTTACGCCACCCCTTGATTTGAGTATACTGTGCCCTTTTTAAGGTTTAGTTTACTGTGTCTCTGTCTAATAGTGACACGGGAGTAATCCCTGGGACAAACCTATGATCCCCCATCCACTTATCGAGATTCTTCTTGAAGAGATTCAGTGAGGTGCTCTGCCTCACATGAACTGGAATTCTATTCCAGAGTGAAGGGAGCCTCTGGGTTATGAACCTGTCCCTCCAGCAAGTTCTATTTATTTCTGTGCTGAGGTTCAAGTCCCTCGAGCATGTGGCTCTAAGGGATTTAGATTTACTGAGGTGGAGCATGTCCATTAATTCTGGATTTGACATAGCTTTGTATGTCAGGCATAGATCGCCTCAAAGTAGGCGGCATGCAACTGAGTAGAGCTGGAGTTTTTTTAACCGAGCAGCATATGGCATCTGTTTGAGACCCTTGATCGTCTTGGTGAGATACTTTTGGGGTCTTTCTAATTGCTGCAGGTGTCGGGTAAGGTACATCCCAAAAGGGGCATTGTATTCTATGATGGGCCTGATGAGGGATGAATAAAGGGCACGATTACCTCTCTTGATCTAGATGTGAAACCCTTCGTGATGAGGTGGGCTATGTAGAAGGTCTTTCTAACCACTTTAGCAATGTGGTTTTCAAAGGAGAGATTGCTATCAACTTGGGTCCCCAGGTCCCTAATAACTTTCTCTGTACTTAATGGGTTTCCGCCTATGTGGTAATTTGTGGGCACATTGTTTTTGCCAAAGGGTATGACTATACATTTTTTGGCATTTAGCTTTAAACCATGGCACTGGCACCAGCTATCTGTCTCTGTGAGATCTTTTTGAAGGATGTTTGTGTCAGCTGGAGAGTTGATTATGGTGCCCAGTTTGCAGTTGTCTGCGAACTTGGTGAGCCATAGTCCTCCCACGTTTGCCTGTACCTCGGAAAAGTATATACTGAACAAGAGTGGTCCCAGGACAGAACCCTGTGGGATGCCACTTGTGACCGGTTTCGAGTCTGACATGGCTCCAGCAACTCTCACTCTGTGGGTTCTGTCTTTGAGCCAGTTTGCAACCCATCTTGTGACATAGGGGTTTATATTTAAGCTGGATAGCTTATCTATGATGCCCGAGTGGGGTATTGTGTCAAATGCTTTTGCAAGGTCCAGATATGCTGTGTGGACTACCTTCCCTTCATCTATGGCTTCGGTGACTGTTTCAAAGAAGTCAACCAGGTTCAAAAGGCAGGATCTGCTTTTGACAAAGCCGAACTGGGTAGGATCTAGTGTCTGTAGGTCCCCAATGTCTTTGTTTATGAGCTCCATGATGATCCTCTCCATAGCCTTGCAGACTAAGCTAGTCAGGCTTATGGGGCAATAGTTTCCAGGGTCCGTAGAGGCTCCACCTTTGTGGAGTGGGACCACTGTTGCTGTATGCCATTCTGTTGGCACATATCCTGTAGTGAGGCTGAAATTGTATAGCTGTTTTATTTGAGGGATTAGTTCCTCTTGTGGTTCATGTAGGACGCAACCTGGAATGCCATCTGGTCCCATGGAAGCAGTGTTGTTTGCTTTGGAGAGGGCAGCCTTCACCTGAGCAAATGTTTGGGAGGCAGCCCTCTGCCAGGATAGATACTTTCTCTTTTGGGGGGAGGGGGGGAGAAGTTTGCACTGAACCTGTCTGCCAGGATATTGGCGATGTCTGTGGGTTCAGTGTATTTTTTGTCATTTAGAATCAACTCAGAACAAGTCTGGGAGTTGCATCCCAGGTTTCTAACATAACTGAAAAAAGCCTTATGATTGCCTTTGGTGTCCTGTGCAATTTTTCTCTCGAAGCTGGCCTTGGAGGATTTTATGAGGATCGTAATTTTTGCTAGTACTGATCAGAGATGCCTTCCCTATTAGGGATTTTTCTCTATCATGTAGTAGCTTTCTCCTTCTGTTGTACAGTTTATTTATGGCAGGGGTCCACCAGACTGGACGCCTGCCTTTGGATTATTGGGTCTTGGTTTTGTTTGGGATAGCATGATCCATGCATTCCTGGAGATGTCAGTAGAATGCATTTATATAGGATTCTGCAGTTTGGGCTGTAGTTTCCACTGGCCCTGGGGCCTTGAAGGATTCCACTTCAGTTTTGAGAAGTGAGAAGTTCACTTTTGAGAAGTTTTTCACTGTGGTTTTCTGGGCTGGGGGTGGGGTCGGGATGTGGACATCCAGTGAAATTAATTTATGGTCTGATCTTACCAATGAGGGATATACTTCTGGTGTGGAGCATAGAGTCCCCATGTTGGTAATGATCAGGTCTAGTATTTTGTCCCCTCTTGTGGGAGTGGTGACTAGTCGTCCCATAGCATTTGAGTTTGTAATTTCCAGGAATCTTTGGGCTAAGGTGCTGGGGCTTGAGTAGTGCTCCCAGTCAATGTTTGGGTAGTTGAAGTCGCCCAATATAATGGTGTTCGGAGAAATCTTCATGTTCTCCAATGTTTTCAGGAAAGCCGAATGGGATTCCTAACTTTGAGAGGGTGGTCTGTAGGATGCTATAAACTTAAAAGCAGTCTTGTTCACTGTTAGTTGCACATGGATGGTCTCCGATACTTTGTGCAATGCCACTAACCTGGAGGTGTGGATATCCTTGATAAATATGGAAACTCCCCCTCCTTTTGTGGTTCAGTCCGGGTTTTGGGGCCGATAAGCATGATACGAGGTATAGCCTGGTAGTGCTGGGGTGCTCTCTGGAGCCTTGAACCAGGTTTCTGTCACTGCACAGATATCGATGTTCTCCATACTGAGGAGAGCTTCAAGTGCGTGCATCTTGAGGTTAAGACTTCTGGTGTTTAGCAGCATTACCCTTAGTTTCTTGTTCCTTGTGCTGTCTATGGGGGTGGGTTTGACTTTTGAGCCTTGCCTAAAAAAGGCACTATGGGGGTGGCAAGAGCCTTTGCCAATATCCAAAAGCCCAGTGGTGACAGGTGAAAGTCATCCCTAGCGAAGCAACGTGGCTTGTCGAGCATGTCATCCCAGGCTGACAGACACTGGATCCCCTTTGAATGACACCAAAATTTTAGCCAATTGTTAAAATTGATCATTTTGTCTTTGTACTGTGGCATCATTCTAGGTGAGGGTAAGATGCTGCTCAAGGTCAGGGTCATATCAGCCTGGGCTACATGATCGGAGAGCTCCTCTATGTCTCTTTTCATGTAGTCCAGGGAGGTACGTCTCAGGTCATTCACACCAGCATGTACAATGACTGAGTCATATTTGTATTTGCTTTGGAGTGACCTGAGTGCTTGCGTTATGTGTCGGATTCTAGCACCCAACAGGCAGCTCACCGTGACCTTCTCTTTATTCAGCCTGGTGAGCGGGACGTCAGTGTGTCTGACAATAGAGTCACCTATAACAATAGATATTTTGATGTAGTGTGGTTTATATATACCTATAACAAGAGTATCAGGTGTGTTATTCAGCCTTAAGGGCTGTGGCTGCTTGGCACACTGACTTTGTGGGTTATGTGTTGTGTGTGTTTTGTTTTGAGGTAGCGTTTGCTTGGATGTCTGCTTTGGAGGTCTCTGTTGCTTAGGTAGATTTTTATTTAGAGCCTCCGAGTATGTTTTTGTGTAGTTATGTGTTTGGTTCGCTGATGTGGTGGGTCTATGTGATACTGGAATTGTGTTGTGTGAGGTTACCTTCTCCTCCTGACTGGTTACACCAGTTTTGAGATGAGAGAGCTCAGCCTCCAGTTTGGCTATATAGTTGCATCTCTCACATACATTTGAACCTGTTTGGAGGAGGAGAGGGTTGTCCGTGTACATGAGACAGTTGTAACATTGCCTCAAAATTCCCAGATTCACCAGCTGGACTGGAAAGGAAACCATTGACTGACCATTGGACATGCTAGAGTAACAGGGAAACTGAATTTAAGATGGACCAATAGAGGACAGGGTAATCGTAGAGAGTATAAGAGTAAGTAGTGCTTATGGTTTAATAGTGCTAACTTGTAGGATTACTTAATTGGACCAGTGAAGGGCCTTAGAATGAGAATATGGTGTTTAAATTGAGAGATAGAGCAGTTCTAAGTGAAAAAGTGAAGCGCAGACTTTGTGGAGCCAGGAATAGTTTAAACCCAATTAGGTGGCCCTGCCCGCTGTTGCGCTATGCACAAAAACACGCAAAACCGTGCAAAAGAGGGTTTTAAGAGAGGAAGATGAAGGAGTTTTGGAATTGACCCAAAATGGCTAATAAAACTACAGTTTCAAGTCAGTAACAACTCCCATAGGGGCAGGCAGGCCTCTCAATGCTCCCCACTGCCACTGATCAAGAGAGAGACTTTCCTTTAGCCCAAGCAAAAATGGCCTCACAGAAACTTACAAACAGTTCAAGAACAGCAAGCCTGTAACTGAACTTTTTTAAATCTCAGAAAAGTGGGAAAAAAGCAAGATTGTTTTTGTTTTTTTGTTTTTTCAGAGATAGCAGATGTTAACAAGTATCAACAAGTTATAACAGTGCAGTAAATGACCCCACACAAGAGTGCTAGGCCAAAGACAGATAAAATGCAAGTTTTGAGAAAAAAAATGATTTTAAAAATAAGTGCAAACAGGAAATTCAGTAAACAGCTCTAGGTTGTGCTCTAAATACAGTTACTAATGCAGAAATCAAATTTAACAAGCCAGAAAATGTTCAAAATAGGTGGCTATGCAGAAAAACTTAGCAAATAAACAGAGGAAAAATTCTTAAAGTCTCAAAAGTGGCTCCTTTCTTCTCTCAGCATTTTCCCCTCTTGGTGGGTGCTTCACCAACAGCCAATAAGCCTGAAAGATGCCAAAACCATGAGGCAACCAGGTTTTAAGAGAGGAAGATGAAGGAGTTTTGGAATTGACCCAAAATGGCCAATAAAACTACAGTTTCAAGTCAGCAATCACTCCCACAGGGGGAGGCAGGCTGCTCAATGTTTTTCACTGCCACTGATCAACAGAGATACTTTCCTTTAGCCCAAGCAAAAAATGGCCTCACAGAAACTTACAAACAGTTCAAGATAAAGTAGCATTGTGCTTGTCTGTTCGACAGAAGGGAACTGTGTATTTTTATAAGAATGATACAGTCAAGGTGGGTTGGAGCAATTGCAATGTGACTGTTCCCTATAGATGCTACACTAAACCTGATAACATCAGATCCTATTGCAACACGAGCTATGATACATTTGTTGAACTGATGCATAGGACAATCGAAGAAGTAAAACATAATGCTGACCTCTATAAGCAACTGTCCATAATCGACAAAAAAATGTTTCATGCAGAGTCAGGGTATAGTAAAGTTACTACTAAAGTAGAAGATTGTTACTTTATATGCAGTAGAAAAGCATATAAATGGCTACCTGAGAATTGGTCCGGCAGTTGTTTTTTGGGGTACCTGGTTCCGGCCATACGACACACGGCAGTTTTACCTCAAGGGAAAATTCGGAATGTTCGAGAAATCAAGATGCCTGTCAATCCAGTGGGGCAAATCAATGCGTGCTGGAAAAAACATCATGCTGTGGGCTCGGGGAACAATGGACTGTCACACATGGACTTGAGTGATACTGTTATATCGTGGGCAGGTGTACTGCCAGCATATGGAGCAACAAAATCAATCTGGGAACTGAGAAATTTGTCTAAGCTTCTCGAAATAATGAACAATGCAACCTTTTCTGCCCTAGAGTTGGTGACTGATGAACTGACTGCCATAAGAACAGTGGTGCTTCAAAATTGCATGGCTCTTGATTTCACCCAAGCGGCGAGAGGAGGTACGTGCATTTTAATCCAGGAGGGGTGCTGTTCATATATTCCTGACCACAAACACGAGATAGACAACCATCTTGAGGTGATTCAGCAGGTGTCAGCCATGACCAAACCAGGACCAAATCCATTAACGGACTTTTTCCAGAAATTGTGTGGGGGTTGGGGCAGCATCCTGATAGACATCCTGATTGCCATCTATGTAGGAATAATCCTACTGGTGGTATGTGTGTGCTGCTGCATTCCCTGCATAAAAAGACTGATCAAAAATTTTGTAGACATTTCAGTTTCAGAAACCTTATACCAAGATGCTGAACTTGAAGAATTGCTAAAATACTGAAAATGCTTTCATGAGCTTAAACTGAATGACTCTCTTAACCACAAATCCTGAGCAGGAAGAGGTTAGGGGAAGAAAAAAAATTGTTTATGCTTATCTTGAAAATAGAATAAAAGTATTAAAAGGGGGGAAATGTTAGAAAAATATATAATAGTAATATGCATGCTTAGTGCACTCGAGGTTTAAAAGGGTTAATACATTTATTCTGTTCACACTGCATGAATCTGCACAGCTATTAGAAACTTAACAAGAGACATTTCATTTCTGCTAATGTCATGAGAAAATATGCAGCTGCTAGAAGCTTTGATAAAGAAAACAATAGATGCTTGAAAGTATAAACCATAGTCAGCATTACTTGTACCAAAGCTAGAAATGTACCTTGAATCTAGACAAAATGTAACACATGTATTAGAACTGTACAATTGAAGAATTGAAAAGTTAAGGTGGGCTAAAATAAGCCCAAGGCCAGGTTGTTTTTCTCAAAATGTTTTTGCAAGACAACAAATAATCTGACCATGTCAGCAATATGTCTGGTAACATTTTCTGTGAAACATACAGAAAGCTGTGTCCAACTACGTCAGCAATAGAATAGTAAAATTTTCTGTATGATATGAAGAGAACTGTATAAGAATAATATACTGATCACCAAAGAGTCAGACAAATCCTGTACCTACATGCTTTGTCTCCTTGCTGCAAGTAACAAAGGGTGCCTTGCTTGAACCTAACGTGCATTGGTCTTTGAAATTTTTTCCTTTTACAGCTCCTTAATATAAAACTCGTTCTCACTACCTATCAGTGTAACAGATGATCTCACACACTACAAAACCATACATAAACAGCACATCTCCAGCACGTGGGTACTGCTCCTAAATATAAAACTCGATCTCACTACCTATCAGAGTAACAGATGAAAACACACTTCAAAACCTTACTTAAAGAGCACATCTCCAGCACTTGGCTAACACTCCGAAATGTAACAGATGATCTCACACAGTTCATAATTTACCTAAACAGAAAATCTCCAGCACTTGTGTTGTTGTGCCTTTCGGGTTTTCCCGGTTAAGGGTCGCCACAGCGGAACTCCGGTCTGCTAATGATTGTCAGTAGATTTTTTACATGCCGAGTTGCCAGTCCTGACGCACAACCTTCAACAAAGGTATGCCCATTCACGCATGTCTCCGCACAGAAGACGCTCTAGCTGAGAATCAAACAGGACAACGTCTTACTGTGAGATGACAACACTACTGCAGTAACGCTATTAAATATAAAACTCTGTCTCACTACCTATCAGAGTAACAGATGACATCATGCACTTCAAAACCTTACCTAAAAAGCACATCTCCAGCTCTTGGGTACTGCTCTTAAATATCAAAACTTGGTCTCACTACCTATCAGAGTAACAGATATCACACACTTCAAAACCTTAGCTAAACAGCACATCTCCAGCACTTGGGTACTGCTCCTAAATATCAGAACTTGGTCTCACTACCTGTCAGAGAATCAGATGATCTCACACACTTCAAAACCTTACCTAAACAGCACATCTCCAGCTTTTGGGTACTGCTCCTAAATATCAAAACTCGGTCTCACTACCTATCAAAGTAACAGATGATCTCACACACTTCAAAACCTTATTTAAAAAGCACAACTCCAGCACTTGGGTACTGCTTCTAAATATCAAAAATAGATCTCACTACCGATCAGAGTAATAGATGATGTCACACACTTCAAAACCTTACCTAAACAGCACATCTCCAGCACTTATGTACAGCTCCTAAATATAAAACTTGGTCTCACTACCTGTCAGAGTGACAGATATCACACACTTCAAAACCTTACCTAAACAGCACATCTCCAGCACTTGGTTAATGCTCCTAAATATAAAACTCGGTCTCACTACCTATCAGAGTAACAGATGATGTCACACACTTCAAAACCTTACCTAAACTGGGAACTATCGACCTATTAGTGTGATAAGCCTGGTCTGCAAGGCCATGGAACGTATCATCATGGAACTCATAAACAAAGACATTGGTAACCTCCAAACTCTGGATCCCACTAAGTTCGGGTTTGTGAAAGGCAGATCATGCCTCCTGAACCTGATCGACTTCTTTGAGGCAGTCACCAAAGCCGTAGATGAGGGTAAGGTTGTTCACACAGCCTATCTTGACCTTGCCAAGACTTTCGACACCATCCCCCATTCTGGAATTATAGCTAAACTCACTAAACTAGGTATAAACCCCTATGCCACAAGATGGGTTGCCAACTGGCTCACTGACAGAACCCACACTGTAAAAGCTGCAGACTCCAAATCTGACCTTAAACCAGTGACAAGTGGAGTACCACAGGGTTCAGTCCTGGGACCTCTCCTCTTTGGTATCTACTTCTCTGAAGGACAGGCTAACACAGAGGAACTCTGACTAATGAAGTTTGCAGATGACTGTAAACTAGGAGCCATTGTCAAGTCTCCAAATGATGTGGACATCCTGTAGAAGGGCCTCACTGAGACAGACGACTGGTGTCAGAACCATGGCTTCAAGCTCAATGCCAAAAAGTGCAGTGTCATCTCATTTGGTAAAACCTCTGTACCCTTGAACTACCACAAAGGCAGCAATCTACTTAACACAGAATGTGTGATAAGAGACCTTGGGACCCATGTGGACAGTAGTCTCTCCTTTGATAGTCACATCACCACAGTAGTCAGGAAGTCCATCTATGTGGCATACCTCCTCATAAAAGGGTTCTCATCCAGGAAAAAAGAGGTCATTGTTCCCCTCTACTCGACACTCATTAGACCCATTATAGAGTACAGTGCCCCTTTTGGAATGTCCCTCACAAGACATCTGCAGCAGCTGGAAAGGCCACAGAAGTACCTCACAAAGAGGATTACTGGCCTCGAACAAATGCTCTACACTGACTGCCTCAAAAACTCCAGCTTTATTCCATAGCATATCACCTACACCGAGGTGATCTCTGCCTAACATATAAAGCTATGTCAAACCCAGAGCTGTTGGACATGCTACACCTAAAAAAATCCCCAATCCCTCCGAGCTAAAAACTCTAGGGACCTAAATTTTGTCACCACAATAAACAGGACATGCTGGAGGGATAGATTCCTGTCCCAGAGACTTCCTATACTGTGGAACAGGCTACTCATCTATGTGAAGCAGCGTTCTTCATTAGCACTCTTCAAGAAAAATCTTGATGAAATATTAGGGTTCAACAAAACACCCTAATAATGGGTGACTTCAACTACCCCACCATTAACTGGAAAAACTACTCATGTACTAACTCCTTAGCACAATGCTTTCTGGAATTCATAAACTCCAATACCCTAGATCAACTTATCCACACCCCATCAGGGGCAACAATATCCTAGACCTAGTCATTACCAACATGAGTGACCGGTGTTCCACACCTGAAGTCAACTCCTCTTTGGTCCGATCCGACCATAAGCTAATCACTCTCGATATCCACATCCCACCCCTACCACCCATTAAGGAAACCACAGTAAGAAATTTCTCTAAAGCCAACTTCATGATTCTTAAGACAGAAGTAGTGAACTTCATGACACCCATGCAGATGGACAATACAGTTACAACTGCTGAATCCTACACAAATGCACTCTGTAAGCATTTACATGAGTGCAGGGATTGTGCTATCCCAAACAGAACCAAGACGCTATCCTCCAAAAAAATGAAGCCAATCTGGTGGTCCCCTGCCATAAACATACTTTACAACAGAAGGAAGAAACTGTTGCAAAAGAGAGTAAAATCCCATGAGTGGAGGAGCTCCTTGGTCAGCCTCAGTAAGAAGCTGTGATCCCTTATAGGATCCTCCAAAGCTAGCTACAAAAATAAAATTGCCACCAATTCCAAGGACAACCACAAAGCATTCTATAGCTATGTCAAGAATCTCAATGGCAACACCCAGATCTGCTCTGAGTTACAGCACAAAGGCATGAAAATTACAGAACCAACTGATATTGCCAACATCCTGGCAGATAGGTTCAGTGCTAACTTTACCCCCACCCCTAAAGGGCCCATATCTATACAGGAAGAATGCAGAGTCCCTGTAATCACAACTACGCAGGTGAAAGCTGCACTCTCTAAAGCCAAAAACAGCATCCATGGGACCGGACAACATCTCAGACTGCATTTTACACAAACTTCAGAATGAACTGGCTCCCCACTTAAGCACCATGTTCAATAATAGCCTCGCATCAGGCTTTGTGCCCACTGAATGGCACACAGCAACAGTTATCCCACTCCACAAAGGGGGAGCCACCACTGATCCCGGGAACTATAGACCTATTAGCCTGATGAGTCTGGTCTGCAAAGCCATGGAACGTATCATCATGGAACTCATAAACAAAGACATCGGTAACCTCCAAACTCTGGATCCCTCCTAGTTCTGGATTGTGAAAGGCAGATCATGCCTCCTGAACCTGATCGACTTCTTTGAGGCAGTCACCAAAGCCGTAGATGAGGGTAAAGTGGTTCACACAGCCTATCGTGACCTCGCCACGGCTTTCAACACCATCCCCCATTCTGGAATTATAGCTAAACCTCAATAAACTGGGCATAAATCTCTATGTCACAAGATGGGTTGCCAACTGGCTCACTGACAGACCCCACACTGTAAAAGTTGTAGACTCCAAATCTGACCTCAAACTAGTGACAAGTGGAGTACCACAGGGTTCCATCCTGGGACCGTTCCTGTTTGGTATCTACTTCTCTGAAGTACAGGCTAACACAGAAGGCCTCTGGCTAACGAAGTTCACAGATGACTGCAAACTAGGAGCCATAGTTAAGTCCCCAAATGATGTGAACATCCTACAGAAGGGCCTCTCTGAGACAGATGCCTGGTGTCAGAGACATGGCTTCAAGCTCAATGCCAAAAAGTGCAGTGTCATCTCCTTTGGTAAAAACTCTGTGCCCATGAACTACCACATAGGCAGCAATCTACTTAACACCGAATGCGTGATAAGAGACCTTGGGACCCAGGTGGACAGTAGTCTCTCCTTTGATAGTCACATCACCACAGTAGTCAGGAAGTCCTTCTACATGGCACACCTCATCATAAAAGGGTTCTCGTGCAGGAAAAAAGAGGTCATCATTACCCTCTACTCATCACTCATTAGACCCATTATAGAGTACAACGCCCCTTTTGGAATGTACATCACAAGACATCTGCAGCAGCTGGAAAGGCTACAGAAGTACCTCAGAAAGAGGATTACTGGACTTAAACAAATGCCCTACACTGACCACCTCAAAAAACTCCAGCTTTACTCCGTAGCATATCGCCTACTCAGAGGTGATCTCTGCCTAACATATAAAGCTATGTCAAACCCAGAGCTGTTGGACATGCTACACCTAAAGAAATCCCAATCCTTCTGAGCTACACGCTCTAAGGACCTAAGCCTTGTCATCACAATAAACAAGACATGCTGGAGGGATAGATTCCTATCACAGAGACTTCCCATACTCTGGAACAGCCTACCCATCTATGTCAAGCAAAGTTCTTCATTAGCACTCTTCAAGAAAAATCTTGATGAGTGGATGGGAAATAGGAAATACACCCTGGGGATCACTTCTGTGTCTCTGCTCATCAGTGGCACAGGAAAATAACTTTCTTGGGTGGCGTAAGCCAGGGAACCTTGTTGGCTAGACTTGCATAGGCCCTTGGGCAGAAAGCCTAGTACCTACCTAAGAAACTATGAACCTATGAACCTATGAGTGTATGGGAAATAAGAAATAGGAAATACACCCCGGGAATCACTTCTGAGTCTCTGCTTGATAGTGGCACAGAAAAATAACTTTCCTGGGTGGCGTAAGCCAGGCAACCTTGTTATCTAGGCTTACGTAGGCCCTTGGGCCGATAGCCTAGTACTTACGTATGAACCTATGAACCTATAAAAAGCACATCTCCAGCACTTGGATCATGCTCCTAAATATAAAACTCGGTCTCACTACCTATCCGAGTAACAGATGATGTCACACATTTCAAAACCTTACCTAATCAGCACATCTCCAGCTCTTGGGTACTGCTCCTAAATATAAATCTAGGTCTCACTACCTATCCGGGTAACAGATTATGTCACTCACTTCAAAACCTTAGTTAAACATCAGATCCCCAGCACTTGGGTAACGCTCCTAAATATAAAAATCGGTATCACTACCTACCAGAGCAACAGATGATGTCACACACTTCAAAACCTTACCTAAAAAGCATATCTCCAGCACATGGGTAGTGCTCCAAAATATAAAATTCGGTCTCACTACCTATCAGAGCAACAGATGATATCACACAGTTCAAAACCTTACCTAAACAGCACATCTCCAGCACTTGGGTAACGCTCCTAAATATAAAAGTTGGTCTCACTACCTATCAGAGTAACAGGTGATGTCACACACTTCAAAATCTTACCTAAAAAGCATATCTCCAGCACTTGGGTAGTGCTACAAAATATAAAATTCAGTCTCACTACCTGTCAGAGTAACAGATTATATCACACACTTCTCAAAATCTTAGCTAAACAGCACATCTCTAGCACTTGGATAATGCTCCTAAATAAAAAACTTGGTCTCACTACCTATCAGAGTAACAGGTGATGTCACACACTTCAAAACCTTACCTAAACAGCACATCTCCAGCACTTGGGTACTGCTCCTAAACAGAAAATTCGGTCTCACTATATATCAGTGTAACAGATGTTATCAGATGCTTCAGAACCTTACCTAAACAGCACATCTCCAGCACTTGGTTACTGCTCCTAAATATAAATCTCGGTCTCACTACCTATCCGAGTAACAGATGATCTCACTCACTTAAAACCTTAGTTAAATAGCAGATCCCCAGCACTTGGGTAATGCTCCTAAATATAAAAATCGGTCTCACTACCTATCAGAGTAACAGATGATGTCACACACTTCAAAACCTTACCTAAAAAGCATATCTCCAGCACTTGGGTAGTGCTACAAAATATAAAATTCAGTCTCACTACCTATCAGAGTAGCAGATTATATCACACACTTCAAAACCTTACCTAAACAGCAAATCTCCAGCACTTGGGTACTGCTCCTAAATATAACACTTGGTCTCACTACCTATCAGAGCAACAGATGATATCACACAGTTCAAAACCTTACCTAAATAGCACATCTCCAGCACTTGGGTAATGCTCCAAAATATAAAAGTCAGTCTCACTACCTATCAGAGTAACAAATGATCTCACACACTTCAAAACCTTACCTAAACAGCACATCTCCAACACTTGGGTACTGATCCTAAATATCAAACCCTGGTCTCACTACCTATCAGTGTAACAGATGATGCCAAAAACTTCAACCCCTTACATAAACAGCACATCTTCAGCACTTGGGTAAGGCTCTGAAATATAAAAGTAAGTCGCACTGAGTAACAGATGATCTCACACAGTTCAAAATTTACCTAAACAGCACATCTCCAGCACTTGTGTAATGCGATTAAATATAAAACTCTGTCTCACTACATATCAGAGTAACAGATGATGTCATGCACTTCAAAACCTTTCCTAAACAGCACATCTCCAGCACATAGTTACAGCTCCTAAACATAAAACTAAGTCTCAATACCTATCTGAGTTACAGATGATCACACACTTGAAAATCTTACTTAATCAGCACATCTCCAGCACTTGAGTACTGTTCCTAAATATAAATCTCGGTCTCACTACCTATCCAAGTAAAAGATGATCTCACTCACTTCAAAATCTCAGCTAAACAGCAGATCTCCAGCACTTGGGTAATGCTCCTAAATATAAAAATCGGTCTCACTATCTATCAGAGTAACAGATGATATCACACAGTTCAAAACCTTACCTAAACAGCACATCTCTAGCACTTGGGTACTGATCCTAAATATCAAAACTCGGTCTCACTACCTATCAGAGTAACAGATGATGCCAAAAACTTCAACCCCTTACCTAAAAAGCACATCTTCAGCACTTGGGTACTGATCCTAAATATAAAACATGGCCTCACTACGTATCAGAGTAAGATGTGATCTCACACATTACAAAACCTTACCTAAAAAGCACATCTCCAGCACTTGCGTATCGCTCCTAAATATAAAACTCGGTCTCACTACCTATCCGAGTAACAGATGATGGCACACACTTAAAAACCTTACCTAACAGCACATCTCCAGCACTTGGGCACTGCTCCTAAATATAAAACTCATTTTCACTACCTATCAGAGTAACAGATGATATCACATGCTTCAAAACCTTACTTAAACAGCACATCTCCAGCACTTGGGTAATGCTCTGAAATATAAAAGTAAGTCGCACTGAGTAACAGATGATCTCACACAGTTCAAAATTTACCTAAACAGCACATCTCCAGCACTTGTGTAATGCTATTAAATATAAAACTCTGTCTAACTACCTATCAGAGTAACAGATGACTTCATGCACTTCAAAACCTTACCTAAAAAGCACATCTCCAACATTTGGGTACTGCTTTTAAATATCAAAACTTGGTCTCACTACTGATCAGAGTAACAGATATCGCACACTTCAAAACCTTAGCTAAACAGCACATCTCCAGCTTTTGGGTACTGCTCCTAAATATCAAAACTCGGTGTCACTACCTATCAAAGTAACAGATGATGTCACACACCTCAAAACCTTACCTAAAAAGCACATCTCCAGCACATGGGTACTACTACTAAAAATAAAACTCAGTCTCACTACCTATCAGAGTAACAGATGATATCACACACTTCAAAACCTTACGTAAACAGCACAATTCCAGCACTTGGGTACTGATCCTAAATATCAAAAATAGATCTCACTGCCGATCAGAGTAATAGATGATGTCACACACTTCAAAACCTTACCTAAACAGCACATCTCCAGCACTTGGGTAACACTCCTAAATATCAAAACTCGGTCTTACTACCTGTCAGAGTAACAGATGATATCACACACTTCAAAACCATACCTAAACAGCACATCTCCAGCACTTGGGTACTGCTCCAAAATATAATACTTGGTTTCACTACATATCAGTGTAACAGATGGCACACACTTCAAAACCTTACAGAAACAGCACATCTCCAGCACTTGGGTAATGCTTCTAATTATAAAACTCGGTCTCACTCCCTATAAGAGTAACAAATGATGTCAGATAATTCAAAACCTTAGCTAAACAGTACATCTCCAGCACTTGGGTACAGCTCCAGAATATAAAACTCGGTCTCACTATATATCAGTGTAACAGATGTTATCCCACCCTTCAAAACATTACCTAAACAGCACATCTCCATCACTTGGGTACTTCTCCTAAATATAAAACTCTGTCTCACTATCTATCCGAGTAACAGATGATCTCACTCACTTCAAAACCTTAGCTAAACAGCACATCTCCAGCACTTGGGTACAGCTCCAGAATATAAAGGTCGGTCTCACTACTTATCAGAGTAACAGATGATATCGAACACTTTAAAACATTACCTAAACAGCACATCTCCAGTACTTCAGTACTGCTCCTAAATATAAATCTCGGTCTCACTATGTATCAGAATAGCAGATGATATCACGCACTTCAAAACTTTACCTAAACAGCACATCTTCAGCACATAGTTACTGCTCCTAAACATAAAACTCGGTCTCACTACCTATCTGAGATACAGATGATCACACACTTGAAAACCTTACCTAATCAGAACATCTCCAGCACTTGGGTACTGCTTCTAAATATAAAACTCGGTCTCACCACCTATCTGAGTAACAGACGATGGCACACACTTAAAAACCTTACTTAAACAGCATATCTCTAGCACTTGGGCACTACTCCTAAATATCAAAACTCCGTCTCACTATATATCAGTGTAACAGATGTTATCAAATGCTTCAAAACCTTTCCTAAACAGCACATCTCCAGCACTTGGGTAACGCTTCTAAATATAAAAGTAGTTCTCACTACCTATCAGAGTAACCGAAGATCTCACACACTTCAAAACCTTACTTAAACAGCACATCTCCCAGCACATAGTTACAGCTCCTAAACATAAAACTCGGTCTCACTACCTATCTGAGTTACAGATGATGTCACACAGTTCAAACCTTACCTAAACAACACATCTCCAGCACTTGCGTATCGCTCCTACATATAAAACTCGGTCTCACCACCTATCCGAGTAACAGATGATGGCACACACTTAAAAACCTTACCTAAACAGCACATCTCCAGCACTTGGGTACTGCTCTTAAATATCATAACTGGGTCTCACTACCTATCAGAGTAAAAGAAGATCTTACCCACTTCAAAACCCTACCGAAAAAACACATCTCCAGCACTTAGGTAATGCTCCTAAATATAAAACTCAGTCTCACTACCTATCAGAGTAACAGATGATGTCAGATAATTCAAAACCTTACCTAAACAGCACATCTCCAGCATTTGGTGTTCTGCTCCTAAATACAAAACTCGATCTCACTACCTATCAGGGTAACAGATGATATCACACACTTCAAAGCATTACCTAAACAGCACATCTCCAGCACTTGGGTACTGGTCCTAAAAATTAAAAGTTGTTCTCACTACATATCAGAGTAACAGATGATATCACACACTTCAAAACCTTACCTAAACAGTACATCTCCAGCACTTGAGTACTTCTCCTAAATCTAAAACTCTGTCTCACTACCTATCTGAGTAACAGATGATCTCACTCACTTCAAAACCTGAGCTAGACAGCACATCTCCAGCACTTGGGTACAGCTCCAGAATATAAAAGTCGGTCTCACTACTTATCAGAGTAACAGATGATATCGCACAGTATAAAATGTTACCTAAACAGCACATCTCCAGCACTTTGGTACTGCTCCTAAATATAAATCTTGGTCTCACTATGTATCAGAATAGCAGATGATATCATGCAGCTCAAAACCTTGCCTAAACAGCACATCTCCAGCACATAGTTACAGCTCCTAGACTTAAAACTTGTTCTCACTACCTATCTGAGTTACAGATGATCACACACACTTAAAAACCTTACCTAATCAGCACATCTCCAGCAATTGGGTACTGCTCCTAAATATAAAACTCGGTCTCACCACCTATCCGAGTAACAGATGATCTCACACACTTTAAAAACTTACCAAAACAGCACATCTCCAGAACTTGGGTACTGCTCCTTAATATAAAACATGGTCTCACTATATATCAGTGTAACAGATGTTATTACACGCTTCAAAACCTTACCTAATTAGCACATCTCCAGCACTTGGGTAACGCTTCTAAATATAAAAGTTGTTCTCACTACCTATCAGAGTAACTGAAGATCTCACACACTTCAAAACCTTACCTAAACAGCACATCTCCAGCACATAGTTACAGCTCCTAAACATAAAACTCAGTCTCACTACCTATCTGAGTTACAGATGATATCACACACTTCAAAACCTTACCTAAACAGCACATCTCCAGCACTTGCCTATCACTCTTAAATATAAAACTCGGTTTCACTACCTATCTGAGTTACAGATGATCACACACTTGAAAACCTTACCTAATCAGCACATCTCCAGCAATTGGGTACTGCTCCTAAATATAAAACTCGGTCTCACCACCTATCCGAGTAACAGATGATGGCACACACTTAAAAACCTTACCTAAACAGCACATCTCCAGCACCTGGGTACTGCTCCTAAAAATACATTTCTGTATCACCACCTATCTGAGTAACAGATGATGGCACACACTTAAAAACCTTACCTAAACAGCACATCTCCAGCACTTGGGTACTGCTCGTAAATATCAAAACTGGGGCTCACTACCTGTCAGAGTAAAAGAAGATCTCACCCACTTCAAAACCTTACCGAAACAGCACATCTCCAGCACTTAGGTAATGTTCCTAAATATAAAATTTGGTATCACTATGTATCTGAGTAACAGATGATCTCACACACTTCAAAACCTTACCTAAACAGCACATCTCCAGCACTTGGGTAATGCTCCTAAATATAAAACTCGGTCTCACTACCTATCAGAGTAACAGATGATGTCAGATAATTCAAAACTTTACCTACACAGCACATCTCCAGCATTTGGTGTTCTGCTCCTATATACAAAACTCGATCTCACTACCTATCAGGGTAACAGATGATATAACACACTTCAAAACATTACCTAAACAGCACATCTCCAGCACTTGGGTACTGGTCCTAAAAATTAAAAGTTGGTCTCACTACCTATCAGAGTAACAGATGATATCACACACTTCAAAACCTTACCTACACAGCACATCTCCTGCACTTGGTGTTCTGCTCCTAAATATAAAACTCAATCTCACTACCTATCAGGGTAACAGATGATATCATGCACTTCAAAATCTTACATAAACAGCACATCTCAGGCACATAGTTACAGCTCCTAAACATAAAACTCGGACTCACTACCTGAGTTACAGATGATGTCACACAGTTCAAACCTTACCTAAAGAGCACATCTCCAGCACATGGGTACTGCTGTTAAATATCAAAACTTGTTCTCGCTACCTATCACAGTAACAGATGATCTCACTCACTTCAAAAAGATACCTAAACAGCACATCTACAGCACTTGGGTACTGCTCCTTAATATAAAACTCGGTCTCACTATATATCAGTGTAACAGATGTTATCCCATGCTTCAAAACATTACCTAAACAGCACATCTCCAGCACTTGGGTAATGTTCCTAAATATCAAACCTCATTCCCACTACCTATCAGTGTAATAGATTATATCACACACTTCAAAACCTTACCTAAAAAGCACATCTCCAGCACTTGGGTACTGGTCCTAAAAATTAAAACTTGGTCTCACTACCTATCAGAGTAACAGATGATATCAAACACTTCAAAACCTTAGCTAAACAGTACATCTCCAGAACTTGGGTACTTCCCAAAATATAAAACTCTGTCTCACTACCTATCTGAGTAACAGATGATCTCACTCACTTCAAAACCTGAGCTAAACAGCACATCTCCAGCACTTGGGTACAGCTCCAGAATATAAAAGTCGGTCTCACTACTTATCAGAGTAACAGATGATATTGCACACTATAAAATGTTACCTAAACAGCACATCTCCAGCACTTCGGTACTGCTCCTAAATATAAATCTCGGTCTCACTATGTATCAGAATAACAGTTGATATCACGCACTTCAAAAACTTACCTAAACAGCACATCTCCAGCACATAGTTACAGCTCCTAAACATAAAACTAAGTCTCACTACCTATCTGAGTTACAGATGATCACACACTTGAAAACCTTACCTAATCAGCACATCTCCAGTACTTGGGTACTGCTCCTAAATACAAAACTCGGTCTCGCTCCCTATCAGAGTAACAGATGATCTTACACACTTGAAAAACTTACCTAAACAGTACATCTCCAGCACTTGGGTACTGCTCCTTAATATAAAACTCGGTCTCACTATATATATCAGTGTAACAGATGTTATCACACACTTCAAAACCTTACCTAAACAGCACATCTCCAGCACTTGGGTAACGCTTCTAAATATAAAAGTCGTTCTCACTACCTATCAGGGTAACAGAAGATCTCACACGCGTCAAAACCTTACCTAAACTGCACATCTCCAGCACTTCAGTACTGCTCCTAAATATAAAACTCCGTCTCACTACGTATCAGAATAACAGATGATATCACGCACTTCAAAACCTTAATGAAACAGTACATCTCCAGCACTTGGGTACTGGTCCTAAAAATTAAAACTTGGTCTCACTACCTATCAGAGTAACAGATGATATCACACACTTCAAAACCTTACCTAAACAGTACATCTCCAGCACTTGGGTACTTCTCCTAAATATAAAACTCTGTCTCACTACCTATCTGAGTAACAGATGATCTCACTCACTTCAAAACCTGAGCTAAAGAGCACATATCCAGCACTTGTGTCCAGCTCCCGAATATGAAAGTTGGTCTCACTACTTATCAGAGTAACAGATGATATCACACAGTATAAAATGTTACCTAAACAGCACATCTCCAGCACTTCGGTACTTCTCCTAAATATAAATTTCGGTCTCACTATGTATCAGAATAACATATATCACACACTTCAAAACCTTACCTAAACAGCACATCTTCAGCACTTGGGAACTGCTCCTAAATATAAAACTCTGTCTCACCACCTATCCAAGTAACAGATGATGGCACACAATTAAAAACCTTACCTAACAGCACATCTCCATCACTTGGGTAATGCTCCTAAATATCAAAACTCATTCTCCCTACCTATCAGTGTAATAGATTATATAACACACTCCAAAACCTTACCTAAAAAGCACATCTCCAGCACTTGGGTACTGGTCCTAAAAATTAAAACTTGGTCTCACTACCTGTCAGAGTAACAGATGATATCACACACTTCAAAACCTTAGCTAAACAGTACATCTCCAGCACTTGGGTACAGCTCCAGAATATAAAAGTGGGTCTCATTACTTATCAGAGTAACAGATGATATCGCACACTATAAAATGTTACCTAAACAGCTCATCTCCAGCACTTCGGTACTGCTCCTAAATATAAATCTCGGTCTCACTATGTATCAGAATAACAGATGATATCACACACTTCAAAACCTTACCTAAACAGCACATCTCCAGCACATAGTTACAGCTCCTAAACATAAAACTAAGTCTCACTACCTATCTGAGTTACAGATGATCACACACTTGAAAAAATTACCTAATCAGTACATCTCCAGCACTTGGGTACTGCTCCTAAATATAAAACTCGGTCTGACCACCTATCCAAGTAACAGATGATGGCACACACTTAAAAATCTTACCTAACAGCACAACTCCAGCACTTGGGCACTGCTCCTAAATATCAAAACTAGTTCTCGCTCCCTATCAGAGTAACAGATGATCTCACACACTTCAAAAACTTACCTAAACATCACATCTCCAGCACTTGGGTAATGCTCCTTAATATAAAACATGGTCTCACTATATATCAGTGTAACAGATGTTATCACACGCTTTAAAACCTTACCTAATTAGCACATCTCCAGCTCTTAGGTAACGCTTCTAAATATAAAAGTAGTTCTCACTACCTATCAGAGTAACCAAAGATTTCACACACTTCAAAACCTGACCTAAACAGCACATCTCCCAGCACATAGTCACAGAACTCGGTCTCACTACCTATCTGCGTTACAGATGATATCACACACTTCAAAACCTTACCTAAACAGCACATCTCCAGCACTTGCATATCACTCTTAAATATAAAACTCGGTCTCACCACCTATACGAGTAACAGATGATGGCACACACTTAAAAACCTTAACTAACAGCACAACTCCAGCACTTGGGTACTGCTCCTAAATATCAAAACTTGTTCTCACTACCTATCAGAGTAACAGATGATCTCACACACTTCAAAAACTTACCTAAACAGCACATCTCCAGCACTTGGTACTGCTCCTTAATATAAAACTCGGTCTCACTATATATCAGTGTAACAGATGTTATCAAACGCTTCAAACCTTACCTAAACAGCACATCTCCAGCACTTGCGTACCACTCCTAAATATAAAACTCGGTCTCACCACCTATCTGAGTAACAGATAATGGCACACACTTAAAAACCTTACCTAACAGCACATCTCCAGCACTTGGGCACTGCTCCTAAATATAAAACTCGGTCTCACCACCTATCCGAGTAACAGATGATGGCACAAACGTAAAAACCTTATCTAAATAGCACATCTCCAGCACTTAGGTACTGCTCCTAAATACAAAACTCGGTCTCACTACCTATCAGAATAACAGATGATATCATGCACTTCAAAATCTTACATAAACAGCACATCTCAGGCACATAGTTACAGCTCCTAAACATAAAACTCGGTCTCACTACCTATCTCAGTTACAGATGATGTCACACAGTTCAAACCTTACCTAAAGAGCAGTCTCCAGCACATGGGTACTGCTGTTAAAAATCAAAACTTGTTCTCGCTACCTATCACAGTAACAGATGATCTCACTCACTTCAAAAACTTACCTAAACAGCACATCTACAGAACTTGGGTACTGCTCCTTAATATAAAACTCGGTCTCACTATATATCAGTGTAACAGATGTTATCCCACCCTTCAAAACATTACCTAAACAGCACATCTCCAGCACTTGGGTACTTCTAAATATAAAACTCTGCCTCACTACCTATCGGAGTAACAGATGATCTCACTCACTTCAAAACCTTAGCTAAACAGCACATCTCCAGCACTTGGGTACGCAGATATAAAGGTCGGGTCTACTACTTACTTATCAGGTAACAGATGATATCGCACACTTTAAACATTACCCTACAACATCTCCTCAGTACCCGGTACTGCTCCTAAATATAAATCTCGGTCTCACTATGTATCAGAATAGCAGATGATATCACGCACTTCAAAACTTTACCTAAACAGCACATCTTCAGCACATAGTTACTGCTCCTAAACATAAAACTCGGTCTCACTAACTATCTGAGTTACAGATGATCACACACTTGAAAACCTTACCTAATCAGAACATCTCCAGCACTTGGGTACTGCTTCTAAATATAAAACTCGGTCTCACCACCTATCTGAGTAACAGATGATGGCACACACTTAAAAACCTTACCTAAACAGCACATCTCCAACACTTGGGCACTGCTCCTAAATATCAAAACTCCATCTCACTATATATCAGTGTAACAGATGTTATCAAACGCTTCAAAACCTTACCTAAACAGCACATCTCTAGCTCTTGGGTAATGCTTCTAAATATAAAAGTAGTTCTCACTACCTATCAGAGTAACCGAAGATCTCACACACTTCAAAACCTTACTTAAACAGCACATCTCCCAGCACATAGTTACAGCTCCTAAACATAAAACTCGGTCTCACTACCTATCTGAGTTACAGATGATATCACACACTTCAAAACCTTACCTAAACAGCACATCTCCAGCACTTGGGTACTGCTCCTAAATATAAAACTCGGTCTCACTACCTATCAGAGTAACAGATGATGTCACACACTTCAAAACCTTACCTAAACAGCACATATCCAGCACTTGGGTACTGCTCTTAAATATCATAACTGGGTCTCACTACCTAGCAGAGTAAAAGAAGATCTTACCCACTTGAAAACCTTACCGAACAACAGCATCTCGCACTTAGGTAATGTGCTCCTATAAAAAAAAGGGTATCACTCACATATCTGAGTAACAGATGATCTCACACACTACAAAACCTTACCTAAGCAGCACATCTCCAGCACTTGGGTACTGCTCCTTAATATAAAACACGGTCTCACTATATATCAGTGAAACAGATGTTATCACACTTCAAAACCTTACCTAATTAGCACATCTCCAGCACTTGGGTAACGCTTCTAAATATAAAAGTTGTTCTCACTACCTATCAGAGTAACCGAAGATCTCACACACTTCAAAACCTTACCTAAACAGCACATCTCCAGCACATAGTTACAGCTCCTAAACATAAAACTCAGTCTCTCTACCTATCTGAGTTACAGATGATATCACACACTTCAAAACCTTACCTAAACAGCACATCTCCAGCACTTGCCTATCACTCTTAAATATAAAACTCGGTCTCACCACCTGTACGAGTAACAGATGATGGCACACACTAAAACCTTACCTAACAGCACATCTCCAGCACTTGGGCACTGCTCCTAAATATCAAAACTTGTTCTCACTACCTATCAGAGTAACAGATGATGTCACACACTTCAAAACCTTACCTAAACAGCACATCTCCAGCAGTTGGGTACTGCTCTTAAATATCAAAACTGGGTCTCACTACCTGTCAGAGTAAAAGAAGATCTCACCCACTTCAAAACCTTACCAAAACAACACATCTCCAGCACTCAGGTAATGCTCCTAAATATAAAATTCGGTATCATTACGTATCTGAGTAACAGATGATCTCACACACTTCAAAACCTTACCAAAACAGCACATCTCCAGCACTTGGGTAATGCTCCTAAATGTAAAACTCGGTCTCACTACCTATCAGAGTAACAGATGATGTCAGATAATTCAAAACCTTACCTGAACAGCACATCTCCAGCACTTCAGTACTGCTCGTAAATATAAAACTCTGTCTTACTACGTATCAGAATAACAGATGATATCATGCACTTCAAAATCTTACATAAACAGCACATCTCAGGCACATAGTTACAGCTCCTAAACATAAAACTCAGTCTCACTACCTATCTGAGTTACAGATGATGTCACACAGTTCAAACCTTACCTAAAGAGCACATCTCCAGCACATGGGTACTGCTGTTAAATATCAAAACTTGTTCTCGCTACCTATCACAGTAACAGATGATCTCACTCACTTCAAAACCTTACCTAAACAGCACATCTCCAGCACTTGGGTAACGCTTCTAAATATAAAAGTCGTTCTCACTACCTATCAGGGTAACAGAAGATCTCACACGCGTCAAAACCTTACCTAAACTGCACATCTCCAGCACTTCAGTACTGCTCCTAAATATAAAACTCCGTCTCACTACGTATCAGAATAACAGATGATATCACGCACTTCAAAACCTTAATGAAACAGTACATCTCCAGCACTTGGGTACTGGTCCTAAAAATTAAAACTTGGTCTCACTACCTATCAGAGTAACAGATGATATCACACACTTCAAAACCTTACCTAAACAGTACATCTCCAGCACTTGGGTACTTCTCCTAAATATAAAACTCTGTCTCACTACCTATCTGAGTAACAGATGATCTCACTCACTTCAAAACCTGAGCTAAAGAGCACATATCCAGCACTTGTGTCCAGCTCCAGAATATGAAAGTTGGTCTCACTACTTATCAGAGTAACAGATGATATCACACAGTATAAAATGTTACCTAAACAGCACATCTCCAGCACTTCGGTACTGCTCCTAAATATAAATTTCAGTCTCACTATGTATCAGAATAACATATATCACACACTTCAAAACCTTACCTAAACAGCACATCTTCAGCACTTGGGAACTGCTCCTAAATATAAAACTCTGTCTCACCACCTATCCGAGTAACAGATGATGGCACACAATTAAAAACCTTACCTAACAGCACATCTCCATCACTTGGGTAATGCTCCTAAATATCAAAACTCATTCTCACTACCTATCAGTGTAATAGATTATATAACACACTCCAAAACCTTACCTAAAAAGCACATCTCCAGCACTTGGGTACTGGTCCTAAAAATTAAAACTTGGTCTCCCTACCTATCAGAGTAACAGATGATATCACACACTTCAAAACCTGAGCTAAACAGCACATCTCCGGCACTTGGGTACAGCTCCAGAATATAAAAGTGGGTCTCATTACTTATCAGAGTAACAGATGATATCGCACACTATAAAATGTTACCTAAACAGCTCATCTCCAGCACTTCGGTACTGCTCCTAAATATAAATCTCGGTCTCACTATGTATCAGAATAACAGATGATATCACACACTTCAAAACCTTACCTAAACAGCACATCTCCAGCACATAGTTACAGCTCCTAAACATAAAACTAAGTCTCACTACCTATCTGAGTTACAGATGATCACACACTTGAAAACCTTACCTAATCAGCACATCTCCAGCACTTGGGTACTGCTCCTAAATATAAAACTCGGTCTGACCACCTATCCAAGTAACAGATGATGGCACACACTTAAAAACCTTACCTAACAGCACAACTCCAGCACTTGTGCACTGCTCCTAAATATCAAAACTAGTTCTCGCTCCCTATCAGAGTAACAGATGATCTCACACACTTCAAAAACTTACCTAAACATCACATCTCCAGCACTTGGGTAATGCTCCTTAATATAAAACATGGTCTCACTATATATCAGTGTAACAGATGTTATCACACGCTTTAAAACCTTACCTAATTAGCACATCTCCAGCTCTTAGGTAACGCTTCTAAATATAAAAGTAGTTCTCACTACCTATCAGAGTAACCAAAGATTTCACACACTTCAAAACCTTACCTAAACAGCACATCTCCCAGCACATAGTCACAGAACTCGGTCTCACTACCTATCTGAGTTACAGATGATATCACACACTTCAAAACCTTACCTAAACAGCACATCTCCAGCACTTGCGTATCACTCTTAAATATAAAACTCGGTCTCACCACCTATACGAGTAACAGATGATGGCACACACTTAAAAACCTTAACTAACAGCACAACTCCAGCACTTGGGTACTGCTCCTAAATATCAAAACTTGTTCTCACTACCTATCAGAGTAACAGATGATCTCACACACTTCAAAAACTTACCTAAACAGCACATCTCCAGCACTTGGTACTGCTCCTTAATATAAAACTCGGTCTCACTATATATCAGTGTAACAGATGTTATCAAACGCTTCAAACCTTACCTAAACAGCACATCTCCAGCACTTGCGTACCACTCCTAAATATAAAACTCGGTCTCACCACCTATCTGAGTAACAGATAATGGCACACACTTAAAAACCTTACCTAACAGCACATCTCCAGCACTTGGGCACTGCTCCTAAATATCAAAACTCCGTCTCACTACGTATCAGAAAAACAGATGATATCACGCACTTCAAAACCTTAACTAAACAGCACATCTCCAGCACATAGTTACAGCTCCTAAACATAAAACTCAGTCTCACTACCTATCAGAGTAACAGATGATCTCACACACTTCAAAAACTTACCTAAACAGCACATCTTCAGCACTTGGGTACTGCTCCTTAATTCAAAACTCGGTCTCACTATATATAAGTGTAAAAGATGTTATCACATGCTTCAGAACCTTACATAAACAGCACATCTCCAGCACTTGGGTAACACTTCTAAATATAAAAGGCATTCTCACTATCTATCAGAGTAACAGATGATCTCACACACTTCAAAACCTTACCTGAACAGCACATCTCCAGCACTTCAGTACTGCTCGTAAATATAAAACTCTGTCTTACTACGTATCAGAATAACAGATGATATCATGCACTTCAAAATCTTACATAAACAGCACATCTCAGGCACATAGTTACAGCTCCTAAACATAAAACTCGGTCTCACTACCTATCTCAGTTACAGATGATGTCACACAGTTCAAACCTTACCTAAAGAGCAGTCTCCAGCACATGGGTACTGCTGTTAAAAATCAAAACTTGTTCTCGCTACCTATCACAGTAACAGATGATCTCACTCACTTCAAAAACTTACCTAAACAGCACATCTACAGAACTTGGGTACTGCTCCTTAATATAAAACTCGGTCTCACTATATATCAGTGTAACAGATGTTATCCCACCCTTCAAAACATTACCTAAACAGTACATCTCCAGCACTTGGGTACTTCTACTAAATATAAAACTCTGCCTCACTACCTATCTGAGTAACAGATGATCTCACTCACTTCAAAACCTTAGCTAAACAGCACATCTCCAGCACTTGGGTACAGCTCCAGAATATAAAGGTCGGTCTCACTACTTATCAGAGTAACAGATGATATCGCACACTTTAAAACATTACCTAAACAGCACATCTCCAGTACTTCGGTACTGCTCCTAAATATAAATCTCGGTCTCACTATGTATCAGAATAGCAGATGATATCACGCACTTCAAAACTTTACCTAAACAGCACATCTTCAGCACATAGTTACTGCTCCTAAACATAAAACTCGGTCTCACTACCTATCTGAGTTACAGATGATCACACACTTGAAAACCTTACCTAATCAGAACATCTCCAGCACTTGGGTACTGCTTCTAAATATAAAACTCGGTCTCACCACCTATCTGAGTAACAGATGATGGCACACACTTAAAAACCTTACCTAAACAGCACATCTCCAACACTTGGGCACTGCTCCTAAATATCAAAACTCCATCTCACTATATATCAGTGTAACAGATGTTATCAAACGCTTCAAAACCTTACCTAAACAGCACATCTCTAGCTCTTGGGTAACGCTTCTAAATATAAAAGTAGTTCTCACTACCTATCAGAGTAACCGAAGATCTCACACACTTCAAAACCTTACTTAAACAGCACATCTCCCAGCACATAGTTACAGCTCCTAAACATAAAACTCGGTCTCACTACCTATCTGAGTTACAGATGATATCACACACTTCAAAACCTTATCTAAATAGCACATCTCCAGCACTTGGGTACTGCTCCTAAATACAAAACTCGGTCTCACTACCTATCAGAGTAACAGATGATGTCACACACTTCAAAACCTTACCTAAACAGCACATATCCAGCACTTGGGTACTGCTCTTAAATATCATAACTGGGTCTCACTACCTATCAGAGTAAAAGAAGATCTTACCCACTTCAAAACCTTACCGAAACAGCACATCTCCAGCACTTAGGTAATGCTCCTAAATATAAAATTCGGTATCACTACGTATCTGAGTAACAGATGATCTCACACACTTCAAAACCTTACCTAAGCAGCACATCTCCAGCACTTGGGTACTGCTCCTTAATATAAAACACGGTCTCACTATATATCAGTGAAACAGATGTTATCACACGCTTCAAAACCTTACCTAATTAGCACATCTCCAGCACTTGGGTAACGCTTCTAAATATAAAAGTTGTTCTCACTACCTATCAGAGTAACCGAAGATCTCACACACTTCAAAACCTTACCTAAACAGCACATCTCCAGCACATAGTTACAGCTCCTAAACATAAAACTCAGTCTCTCTACCTATCTGAGTTACAGATGATATCACACACTTCAAAACCTTACCTAAACAGCACATCTCCAGCACTTGCCTATCACTCTTAAATATAAAACTCGGTCTCACCACCTGTATGAGTAACAGATGATGGCACACACTTAAAAACCTTACCTAACAGCACATCTCCAGCACTTGGGCACTGCTCCTAAATATCAAAACTTGTTCTCACTACCTATCAGAGTAACAGATGATGTCACACACTTCAAAACCTTACCTAAACAGCACATCTCCAGCAGTTGGGTACTGCTCTTAAATATCAAAACTGGGTCTCACTACCTGTCAGAGTAAAAGAAGATCTCACCCACTTCAAAACCTTACCGAAACAACACATCTCCAGCACTCAGGTAATGCTCCTAAATATAAAATTCGGTATCACTACGTATCTGAGTAACAGATGATCTCACACACTTCAAAACCTTACCAAAACAGCACATCTCCAGCACTTGGGTAATGCTCCTAAATGTAAAACTCGGTCTCACTACCTATCAGAGTAACAGATGATGTCAGATAATTCAAAACCTTACCTGAACAGCACATCTCCAGCACTTCAGTACTGCTCGTAAATATAAAACTCTGTCTTACTACGTATCAGAATAACAGATGATATCATGCACTTCAAAATCTTACATAAACAGCACATCTCAGGCACATAGTTACAGCTCCTAAACATAAAACTCGGTCTCACTACCTATCTGAGTTACAGATGATGTCACACAGTTCAAACCTTACCTAAAGAGCACATCTCCAGCACATGGGTACTGCTGTTAAATATCAAAACTTGTTCTCGCTACCTATCACAGTAACAGATGATCTCACTCACTTCAAAAACTTACCTAAACAGCACATCTACAGCACTTGGGTACTGCTCCTTAATATAAAACTCGGTCTCACTATATATCAGTGTAACAGATGTTATCCCACGCTTCAAAACATTACCTAAACAGCACATCTCCATCACTTGGGTAATGCTTCTAAATATCAAAACTCATTCTCACTACCTATCAGTGTAAAAGATTATATCACACACTCCAAAACCTTACCTAAAAAGTACATCTCCAGTACTTGGGTACTGGTCCTAAAAATTAAAACTTGGTCTCCCTACCTATCAGAGTAACAGATGATATCACACACTTCAAAACCTTAGCTAAACAGTACATCTCCAGAACTTGGGTACTTCTCCAAAATATAAAACTCTGTCTCACTACCTATCTGAGTAACAGATGATCTCACTCACTTCAAAAGCTGAGCTAAACAGCAAATCTCCAGCACTTGGGTACAGCTCCAGAATATGAAAGTCGGTCTCACTACTTATCAGAGTAACAGATGATATTGCACACTATAAAATGTTACCTAAACAGCACATCTCCAGCACTTCGGTACTGCTCCTAAATATAAATCTCGGTCTCACTATGCATCAGAATAACAGATAATATCACGCACTTCAAAAACTTACCTAAACAGCACATCTCCAGCACTTGCATATCACTCTTAAATATAAAACTTGGTCTCACCACCTATACGAGTAACAGATGATGGCACACACTTAAAAACCTTAACTAACAGCACATCTCCAGCACTTGTTACTGCTCCTAAATATCAAAACTTGTTCTCACTACCTATCAGAGTAACAGATGATCTCACACACTTCAAAAACTTACCTAAACAGCACATCTCCAGCACTTGGGTACTGCTCCTAAATATAAAATTCGGTATCACTACGTATCTGAGTAACAGATGATCTCACACACTTCAAAACCTTACCTAAACAGCACATCTTCAGCACATAATTACTGCTCCTTAACATAAAACTCGGTCTCACTATATATCAGTGTAACAGATGTTATCAAACGCTTCAAACCTTACCTAAACAGCACATCTCCAGCACTTGCGTACCACTCCTAAATATAAAACTCGGTCTCACCACCTATCTGAGTAACAGATAATGCCACACAATTAAAAACCTTACCTAACAGCATATCTCCAGCACTTGGGCACTGCTCCTAAATATCAAAACTTGTTCTCGCTACCTATCAGAGTAACAGGTGATCTCACACACTTCAAAAACTTACCTAAACAGCACATCTTCAGCACTTGGGTACTGCTCCTTAATTCAAAACTCGGTCTCACTATATATAAGTGTAACAGATGTTATCACATGCTTCAGAACCTTACCTAAACAGCACATCTCCAGCACTTGGGAACTGCTCTTATATATTAAAACTTGTTCTCGCTACCTATCAGAGTAACAGATGATCTCACTTATTTCAAAACCAGAGCTAAACAGCACATCTCCGGCATTTGGGTTCAGCTCCAGAATATAAAAGTGGGTCTCACTACTTATCAGAGTAACAGATGATATTGCACACTATAAAATGTTACCTAAGCAGCACATCTCCAGCACTTCGGTACTGCTCCTAAATATAAATCTCGGTCTCACTATGTATCAGAATAACAGATGATATCTCGCACTTCAAAACCTTACCTAAACAGCACATCTCCAGCACTTGGGTCCAGCTCCAGAATATAAAAGTCGGTCTCAATACTTATCAGAGTAACAGATGATATCACACACTATAAAATGTTACCTAAATAGCACATCTCTAGCACTTGGGTACTGCTCCTAAATATAAAACTCGGTCTCACCACCTATCTGAGTAACAGATGATGGCACACACTTAAAAACCTTACCTAAACAGCACATCTCCAGCACTTGGGCACTGCACCTAAATATCAAAACTTGTTCTCGCTACCTATCAGAGTAACAGATGATCTCACACACTTCAAAAACTTACCTAAACAAGCACATCTCCAGCACTTGGTTAACGCTTCTAAATATAAAAGTCGTTCTCACTACCTATCAGGGTAACAGAAGATCTCACACACTTCAAAACCTTACCTAAACAAGGACATCTCCAGCACTTCGGTACTGCTCCTAAATATAAAACTCCATCTCACTACGTATCAGAATAACAGATGATATCACGCACTTCAAAACCTTACCTAAACAGCACATCTCCAGCACTTGGGTACTGCTCCTTAATTTGAAACACGGTCTCACTATATATCAGTGTAACAGATGTTATCACATGCTTCAGAACCTTACCTAAACAGCACATCTCCAGCACTTGGGTAACACTTCTAAATATAAAAGTCGTTCTCACTATCTATCAGAGTAACAGATGATCTCACACACTTCAAAACCTTACCTAAACAGCACATCTCCAGCACTTCGGTACTGCTCCTAAATATAAAACTCTGTCTCACTGCGTATCAGAATAACAGATGATATCATGCACTTCAAAACCTAAACAGCACATCTCTAGCACATAGGTACAGCTCCTAAACAAAAACTTGGTCTCACTAACTATCTGAATTACAGATGATATCACACACTTCAAAACCTTACGTAAACCACACACCTCCAGCACCTGGGTACTGCTCCTAAATATGAATTTCTGTATCACCACCTGTCCGAGTAACAGATGATGGCACACAATTAAAAACCTTACCTAACAGCACATGTCCAGCAATTGGGCACTGCTCCATAATATCAAAACTTGTTCTCGCTCCCTATCAGAGTAACAGATGATCTCACACACTTCAAAAACTTATCTAAACAGCACATCTACAGCACTTGGGTACTGCTCCTTAATATAAAACTGGGTCTCACTATATATCAGTGTAACAGATGTTATCACACGCTTCAAAACATTACCTAAACAGCACATCTCTGGCACTTGGGTACAGCTCCAGAATATAAAAGTCAGTCTCACTACTTATCAGAGTAACAGATGATATCGCACACTATAAAATGTAACCTAAACAGCTCATCTCCAGCACTTTGGTACTGCTCCTAAATATAAATCTTGGTCTCACTATGTATCAGAATAACAGATGATATCACACACTTCAAAACCTTACCTAAACAGCACATCTCCAGCACATAGTTACAGCTCCTAAACATAAAACTAAGTCTCACTACCTATCTGAGTTACAGATGATCACACACTTGAAAACCTTACCTAATCAGCACATCTCCAGCACTTGGGTACTGCTCCTAAATATAAAACTCGATCTCACCACCTATCCGAGTAACAGATGATGGCACACACTTAAAAACCTTACCTAAACAGCACATCTCCAGCACTTGGGCGCTGCTCCTAAATATCAAAACTTGTTCTCACTACCTATCAGAGTAACAGATGATCTCACACACTTCAAAAACTTACCTAAACAGCACATCTCCAGCACTTGTGCACTGTTCCTCAATATAAAACTCGGTCTCACTATATATCAGTGTAACAGATGTTTTCACACGCTTCAAAACCTTACCTAAACAGCACATCTCCAGCACTTGGGTAACGCTTCTAAATATAAAAGTCGTTCTCACTATCTATCAGAGTAACAGATGATCTCACACACTTCAAAACCTTACCTAAACAGGACATCTCCAGCACTTCAGTACTGCTCCTAAATATACCACTCCGTCTCACTACGTATCAGAATAACAGATGATATAATGCACTTCAAAACCTTACATAAACAGCACATCTCAGACACATAGTTACAGCTCCTAAACATAAAACTCGGTCTCACTACTTATCTGAGTTACAGATGATCACACACTTCAAAACCTTACCTAATCAGCACATCTCCAGCACTTGGGTACTGCTTCTAATTATTAAATATCGGTCTCACTACCTATAAGAGTAACAGATGATGTCACACACTTCAGTACCTTACCTAAACAGCACATCTACAGCACTTGGGTACTGCTCCTTAATATAAAACTCGGTCTCACTATATATCAGTGTAACATATGTTATCACACGCTTCAAAACCTTACCTAAACAGCACATCTCCAGCACTTGGGTAATGGTTCTAAATATAAAAGTTGTTCTCACTACCTATCAGAGTAACCGAAGATCACACACACTTCAAAACCTTACCTAAACAGCACATCTCCCAGTACATAGTTACAGCTCCTAAACATAAAACTCGGTTTCACCACCTATCTGAGTTACAGATGATATCACACACTTCAAAAACCTTACCTAAACAGCACACCTCCTGCACTTGCGTACCGCTTCTAAATATAAAACTCGGTCTCACCACCTATCCGAGTAACAGATGATGGCACACACTTAAAAACCTTACCTAACAGCACATCTGCAGCACTTGGGCACTGCTCCTAAATATCAAAACCTCATTCGCGCTACCTATCAGAGTAACAGATGATCTCACACACTTCAAAAACTTACCTAAACAGCACATCTCCAGCACTTGGGTACTGCTCCTAAATATAAAACTCGGTCTCACTACCTATCAGAGTTACAGATGATGTCACACACTTCAAAACCTTACCTAAACAGCACATCTCCAGCACTAGGGTACTGCTTTTAAATTTCAATACTGGGTCTCACTATCTATCAGAGTAAAAGAAGATATCACCCACTTCAAAGCCTTACTGAAACAACACATCTCCAGCACTTAGGTAATGCTCCTAAATATAAAATTTGGTATCACTATGTATCTGAGTAACAGATGATATCACACACTTCATAACCTTACCTAAACAGCACATCTCCAGCATTTGGGTACTGGTCCTAAAAATTAAAACTTGGTCTCACTACCTATCAGAGTAACAGATAATATCACACACTTCAAAACCTTACCTAAACAGCACATCTCCAGCACCTGGGTACTTCTCCTAAATATAAAACTTTGTCTCACTACCTATCTGAGTAACAGATTATCTCACTCACTTCAAAACCTGAGCTAAACAGCACATCTCCAGCACTTGGGCACAGCTCCAGAATATAAAAGTCGGTCTCACTACTTATCAAAGTAACAGATGATATCATACAGTATAAAATGTTACCTAAACAGCACAGCTCCAGCACTTCGGTACTGCTCCGAAATATAAATCTCGGTCTCACTATGTATCAGAATAGCAGATGATATCATGCACTTCAAAACCTTTCCTAAACACCACATCTCAGACACATAGTTTCAGCTCCTAAATATAAAACTTGGTCTCACTACCAATCTGAGTTACAGATGATCACACACTTGAAAACCTTACCTAATCAGCACATCTCCAGCACTTGGGTACTGCTTCTAAATATTAAAATCGGTCTCACTACCTATAAGAGTAACAGATGATATCACACACTTGAAAACCTTACCTAAACAGCACATCTCCAGCACTTGGGTACTGCTCCTAAATATAAAACTCGGTCTCACTACCTATCAGAGTAACAGATGATGTCACACACTTCAAAACCTTACCTAAATAGCACATCTCCAGCACTTGGGTACTGCTCTTAAATATCAAAACTTGTTCTCGCTACCTATCAAAGTAACAGATGATCTTACACACTTCAAAAATTACCTAAACAGCACATCTACAGCACTTGGGTACTGCTTCTTAATATAAAACTCGGTCTCACTATATATCAATGTAACATATGTAATCACACGCTTCAAAACCTTACCTAAACAGCACATCTCCAGCACTTGGGTAACGGTTCTAAATATAAAAGTTGTTCTCACTACCTATCAGAGTAACCGAAGATCACACACACTTCAAAACCTTACCTAAACAGCACATCTCCAGCACTTGGGTACTGCTCTTAAATATCAATACTGGGTCTCATTACCTATCAGAGTAAAAGAAGACCTCACCCACTTCAAAACCTTACCGAAACAACACATCTCCAGCACTTAGGTAATTCTCCTGAATATAAAATTCGATATCACTATGTATCTGAGTAACAGATGATCTCACACACTTCATAACCTTACCTAAACAGCACATCTCCAGCACTTGGGTAATGCTCCTAAATATAAAACTCGGTCTCACTACCTATCAGAGTAACAGATGATGTCAGATAATTCAAAACCTGAGCTAAACAGCACATCTCCAGCACTTGGGTACTGGTCCTAAAAATTAAAAGTTGGTCTCACTACCTATCAGAGTAACAGATGATATCACACACTTCAAAACATTACCTAAACAGCACATCTCCAGCACTTGGGTAATGCTCCTAAATATCAAAATTCATTCTCACTACCTATCAGTGTAATAGATTATATCACGCACTCCAAAACCTTACCTAAAAAGCACATCTCCAGCACTTGGGTACTTCTCCTAAATATAAAACTCTGTCTCACTACCTATCTGAGTAACAGATGATCTCACTCACTTCAAAACCTGAGCTAAACAGCACATCTCCAGCACTTGGGTACAGCTCCAGAATATAAAAGTCGGTCTCACTACTTATCAGAGTAACAGATGATATCGCACAGTATAAAATGTTACCTAAACAGCACATCTGCAGCACTTCGGTACTGCTCCTAAATATAAATCTCGGTCTCACTATGTATCAGAATAGCAGATGATATCATGCACTTCAAAACCTTTCCTAAACAGCACATCTCCAGCACATAGTGACAGCTCCTAAACAGACAACTCTGTCTCGCTACCTATCAGAGTAACAGATGATCTCACACACTTCAAAAACTTACCTGAACAGCACATCTCCAGCACTTGGGTACTGCTCCTTGATATAAAACATGGTCTCACTATATATCAGTGTAACAGATGTTATCACACGCTTCAAAACCTTACCTAAACAGCACATCTCCCAGCACATAGTTACATCTCCTAGACATAAAACTCGGTCTCACTACCTATCTGAGTTACAGATGATATCACACATTTCAAAACTTACCTAAAAAGCACATCTCCAGCACTTGCGGACCGCTCCTAAATATAAAACTCAGTCTCACCACCTATCCGAGTAACAGATGATGGCACACACTTAAAAACCTTACCTAACAGCACATCTCCAGCACTTGGGCACTGCTCCTAAATATCAAAACTCTGTCTCACTACGTATCAGAATAACAGATGATATCATGCACTTCAAAACCTTAACTAAACAGCACATCTCCAGCACATAGTTACAGCTCCTAAACATTAAACTTGGTCTCACTACTTATCTGAGTTACATCACACACTTCAAAACCTTACCTAAACCACACATCTCCAGCACTTGGGAACTGCTCCTAAATATAAAACTCTGTCTCACGACCTATCTGAGTAACAGATGATGGCACACAATTAAAAACCTTACCTAACAGCACATCTCTAGCACTTGGGCACTGCTCCTTAATATCAAAACTTGTTCTCGCTCCCTATCAGAGTAACAGATGATCTCACACACTTCGAAAACTTACCTAAACAGCACATCTCTGGCACTTGGGTACTGCTCCTAAATACAAAACTCGGTCTCACTACCTATCAGAGTAACAGATGATGTCAGATAATTCAAAACCTTACCTAAACAGCACCTCTCCAGCACTTGGTGTTCTGCTCCTAAATATAAAACTCGATCTCACTACCCATCATGGTAACAGATGATCTCACACACTTCAAAACATTACCTAAACAGCACATCTCCATCAATTGGGTAATGCTCCTAAATATCAAAATTCGTTCTCACTACCTATCAGTGTAATAGATTATATCGCACACTCCAAAACCTTACCTAAAAACACATCTCCAGCACTTGGGTACTGGTCCTAAAAATTATAACTTGGTCTCACTACCTATCAGAGTAACAGATGATATCACACACTTCAAAACTTTACGTAAACAGTACAACTCCTGCACTTGGGTACTTCTCCTAAATATAAAACTCGATCTCACTACCCATCATGGTAACAGATGATCTCACACACTTCAAAACATTACCTAAACAGCACATCTCCATCACTTGGGTAATGCTCCTAAATATCAAAATTCGTTCTCACTACCTATCAGTGTAATAGATTATATCACACACTCCAAAACCTTACCTAAAAACACATCTCCAGCACTTGGGTACTGGCCCTAAAAATTATAACTTGGTCTCACTACCTATCTGAGTAACAGATGATCTCACTCACTTCAAAACCTGAGCTAAGCAGCACATCTCCAGCACTTGGGTACAGCTCCAGAATATAAAAGTCGGTCTCACTACTTATCAGAGTAACAGATGATATCGCACACTATAAAATGTTACTTAAGCAGCACATCTCCAGTACTTCGGTACTGCTCCTAAATATAAATCTCGGTCTCACTATGTATCAGAATAACAGATGATATCACGCACTCCAAAACCTTACCTAAACAGCACATCTCCAGCTCATAGTTGCAGCTCCTAAACATAAAACTAAGTCTCACTACCTATCTGAGTAACAGATTATCACACACTTGAAAACCTTACCTAATCAGCACATCTCCAGCAATTGGGTACTTCTCCTAAATATAAAACTCGGTCTCACCATCTACCCGAGTAACAGATGATGGCACACACTTAAAAACCTTACCTAAACAGCACATCTCCAGCACTTCGGCACTGCTCCTAAATATAAAACTCCGTCTCACCACCTATTCGAGTAACAGATGATGGCACACACTTAAAAACCTTACCTAACAGCACATCTCCAGCACTTGGGCACTGCTCCTAAATATCAAAACTCATTCTCGCTACCTATCAGAGTAACAGATGATCTCACACACTTCAAAAACTTACTTAAACAGCACATCTCCAGCACTTGGGTACTGCTCCTTAATTTAAAACTCGGTCTCACTATATATCAGTGTAACAGATGTTATCACAGGCTTCAGAACCTTACCTAAACAGCACATCTCCAGCACTTGGGTAACGCTTCTAAATATAAAAGTCATTCTCACTATCTATCAGAGTAACAGATGATCACACACACTTCAAAACCTTACCTAAACAGCACATCTCCAGCACTTCGGTACTGCTCCTAAATATAATACTCCATCTCACTATGTATCAGAATAACAGATGATATCATGCACTTCAAAACCTTACATAAACAGCACATCTCAGACACATAGTTACAGCTCCTAAACATAAAACCCGGTCACTACCTATCTGAGTTACAGATGATCACACACTTGAAAACCTTACCTAATCAGCACATCTCAAGCACTTGGGTACTGCTTCTAAATATTAAAATCAGTCTCACTACCTATAAGAGTAACAGATGATGTCACACACTTCAAAACCTTACCTAAACAGCACATCTACAGCACTTGGGTACTGCTCCTTAATATAAAACTCGGTCTCACTATATATCTGTGTAACATATGTTATCACACGCTTCAAAACCTTACCTAAAAAGCACATCTCCAGCACTTAGGTAACGGTTCTAAATATACAAGTTGTTCTCACTACCTATCAGATTAACCGAAGATCACACACACTTCAAAACCTTACCTAAACAGCACATCTCCCAGCACAAAGTTACAGATCCTAAACATAAAACTCGGTTTCACTACCTATCTGAGTTACAGATGATATCACACACTTCAAAACCTTACCTAAACAGCACACCTCCAGCACTTGCGTACCGCTCTTAAATATAAAACTCGGTCTCACCACCTATCTGAGTAACAGATGATGGCACACACTTAAAAACCTTACCTAACAGCACATCTCCAGCACTTGGGCACTGCTCCTAAATATCAAAATTCGTTCTCGCTACCTATCAGAGTAACAGATGATCTCACACACTTCAAAAACTTACCTAAACAGCACATCTCCAGCACTTGGGTACTGCTCCTTAATATAAAACTCGGTCTCACTATATATCAGTGTAACAGATGTTATCACATGCTTCAGAACCTTGCCTAAACAGCACATCTCCAGCACTTGGGTAACACTTCTAAGTATAAAAGTCGTTCTCACTATCTATCAGAGTAACAGATCATCTCACATAATTCAAAACCTTACCTAAACAGCCCATCTCCAGCACTTCGGTACTGCTCCTAAATAAAAAACTATGTCTCACTACGTATCAGAATAACAGATTATATCATGCACTTTAAAACCTTACCTAAACAGCACATCTCCAGCACATGGTTACAGCTCCTAAATGTAAAAGTCGGTCTCACCACCTATCTGAGTTACAGATGATCACACACTTGAAAACCTTACCTAATCAGCACACCTCCAGCATTTGGGTACTGGTCGTAAATATAAAAATCAGTCTCACTACCTATAAGAGTAACTGATGATATCACACACTTGAAAACCTTACCTAAACAGCACATCTCCAGCACTTGGGTACTGCTCCTAAATATAAAACTCGGTCTCTCTACTTATCAGAGTAACAGATGATGTCACACACTTGAAAACCTTACCTAAACAGCACATCTCCAGCACTTGGGTACTGCTCTTAAATATCAAAACTGGGTCTAACTACCTATCAGAGTAAAAGATGATCTCACCCACTTCAAAACCTTACCAAAGCAGCACATCTCCAGCACTTGGGTACTGCTCCTAAATATAAATCACGGTCTCACTACCTATCCAAGTAACAGATTATCTCACTCCCTTCAAAACCTTAGCTAAACAGCACATCTCCAGCACTTGGGTAATGCTCCTAAATATAAAAATTGGTCTCACTACCTATCAGAGTAACAGATGATGCCAAAAACTTCAAACCCTTACCTAAAAAGCACATCTTCAGCACTTGGGTACTGATCCTAAATATAAACCTTGGTCTCACTACCTATCAGAGTAAGATATGATCTCACACACTACAAAACCTTACCTAAAAAGCACATCTCCAGCACTTGGGGTACTGCGCCTAAATACAAAACTCTTTCTCACTACCTGTCAGAGAAACAGATATCACACACTTCAAAACCTTACCTAAACAGCACATCTCCAGCACATAGTTACAGCTCCTAAACATAAAACTCGGTCTCACTACCTATCTGAGTTACAGATGATCACACACTTGAAAACCTTACCTAATCAGAACATCTCCAGCACTTGGGTACTGCTCCTAAATATAAAAATCGATCTCACTACCTATAAGAGTAACAGATGATATCACACACTTGAAAACCTTACCTAAACAGCACATCTCCAGCACTTGGGTACTTCTCCTCAATATAAAACTCGGTCTCACTACCTATCAGAGTAACAGATGATCTCACCCACTTCAAAACCTTACCAAAACAGCACATCTCCAGCACTTAGGTAATGCTCCTAAATATAAAATTCAGGATCACTACATATCTGAGTAACAGATGATATCACACACTTCAAAACCTTACCTAAACAGAACATCTCCAGCAATTGGGTCCTGCTCCTAAATATAAAACTCGGTCTCACTACCTATCCAAGTAACAGATGATGTCACACATTTCAAAACCCGACCTAAACAGCACATCCCCAGCACTTGGGTAATGCTCCAAAGTAAAAAACTTCGTCTCACTACCTATCAGAGTAACAAGTGATGTCACACACTTCAAAACCTTACCTAAACAGCACATCTACAGCACGTAGGTACTGCTCCTAAGTATAAATCTTGGTACCACTACCTGTCAGAATAACAGATGATTTCACACAGTTCAAAACCTTACCTAAACAGCACATCTCCAGCACTTGTGTTCTGCTATTTTATATCAAAAATCGGTCTCACTACCTATCCAAGGAACAGATGATGTCACACATTTCAAAACCTTACCTAATCAGCACATCTCCAGCTCTTGGGTAACGCTCCTAAATAACAAAACTTGGTCTCACTACCTATCAGAGTAATAGATTATATCACACACTCCAGAACCTTACCTACAAAGCACATATCCAGCACTTGGGTACTGCTCATAAATATAAATCTCGGTCTCACTACCTATCCGAGTAACAGATGATCTCACTCACTTCAAAACCTTAGCTAAACAGCAAATCTCCAGCACATGGGTAACGCTCCTAAATATAAAAATCAGTCGCACTACCTATCAGAGTAACAGATGATATCACACACATCAAAACCTTACCTAAACAGCACATCTCCAGCACTTGGGTACTGTTCCTAAATATAAAAGTCAGTCTCACTACCTATCAGAGTAACAAATGATCTCACACACTTTAAAATCTTAGCTAAACAGCACATCTCCAGCACTTGGATAATGCTCCTAAATAAAAAAACTCGGTCTCACTACCTATCAGAGTAACAGGTGATGTCACACACTTCAAAACCTTACCTAAACAGCACATCTCCAGCACTTGGGTACTGCTCCTAAATATAAAACTTGGTCTCACTACCTGTCAGAGTAACAGATGATATCACACACTTCAAAACCTTACCTAAACAGCACATCTCCAGCACTTGGGTACTGATCTTAAATATCAAAACTCAGTCTCACTTCCTATCAGAGTAACAGATGATGCCAAAAACGTCAACCCCTTACCTAAAAAGCACATCTTCAGCACTTGGGTTCTGATCCTAAATGTAAACCTTGGCCTCACTACCTATCAGAGTAAGATATGATCTCACACACTACAAAACCTTACCTAAAAAGCACATCTCCAGCACGTGGGTACTGCTCCTAAATATAAAACTCGTTTTCACTACCTATCAGAGTAACAGATGATATCACATGCTTCAAAACCTTACTTAAACAGCACATCTCCAGCACTTGGGTAACGTTCCTAAGTATAAAAGTAAAAGTCGCACTGAGTAACAGATGATCTCACACAGTTCAAAATTTACCTAAACAACACATCTCCAGCACTTGTGTAATGCTATTAAATATAAAACTCTGTCTCACTACCTATCAAAGTAACAGATGACGTCATGCACTTCAAAACCTTACCTAAAAAGCACATCTCCAACATTTGGGTACTGATCTTAAATATCAAAACTTGGTCTCACTACCTATCCGAGTAACAGATATCACACACTTCAAAACCTTAGCTAAACAGCACATCTCCAGCATTTGGGTACTGCTCCTAAATATCAAGACTCGGTGTCACTACCTATCAGAATAACAGATGATGTCACACACCTCAAAACCTTACCTAAAAAGCACATCTCCAGCACATGGGTACTACTACTAAAAATAAAACTCAGTCTCACTACCTATCAGAGTAACAGATGATATCACACACTTCAAAACCTTACGTAAACAGCACAATTCCAGCACTTGGGTACTGCTTCTAAATATCAAAAATAGATCTCACTGCCGATCAGAGTAATAGATGATGTCACACACTTCAAAACCTTACCTAAACACCACATCTCCACCACTTGGGTAACGCTCCTAAATATCAAAACTCGGTCTTACTACCTGTCAGAGTAACAGATGATATCACACACTTCAAAACCTTACCTAAACAGTACATCTCCAGCACTTGGGTAACGCTCCTAAATATCAAAACTCGGTCTTACTGCCTGTCAGAGTAACAGATGATATCACACACTTCAAAACCTTACCTAAACAGTACATCTCCAGCACTTGGGTACTTCTCCTAAATATAAAACTCTGTTTCACTACCTATCTGAGTAACAGATGATCTCACTCACTAAAAAACCTGAGCTAAACAGCACATCTCCAACACCTGAGTACAGCTCCAGAATATAAAAGTCTGTCTCACTACTTATCAGAATAACAGATGATATCACACAATTTAAAACATTACCTAAACAGCACATCTCCAGTACTTCGGTACTGCTCCTAAATATAAATCTTGGTCTCACTAGGTATCAGAATAACAGATGATATCACGCACTTCAAAACCTTACTTAAACAGCACATCTCCAGCATACGGTTACAGCTCCTAAACATAAAACTCGGTCTCACTACCTATCTGAGTTACAGATGATCACACACTTGAAATCCTTACCTAAACAGCACATCTCCAGCACTTCAGTACTGCTCCTAAATATAAAACTCTGTCTCACTACGTATCAGAATAACAGATGATATCATGCACTTCAAAACCTTACCTAAACAGCACATCTCCAGCACATAGTTACAGCTCCTAAACATAAAACTCGGTCTCACTACCTATCTGAGTTACAGATGATATCACGGACTTCAAAACCTTACTTAAACAGCACATCTCCAGCATACGGTTACAGCTCCTAAACATAAAACTCGGTCTCACTACCTATCTGAGTTACAGATGATCACACACTTGAAAACCTTACCTAAATAGCACATCTCCAGCACTTGGGTAATGCTTCTAAATATAAAAGTCGTTCTCACTACCTATCAGAGTAAGAGAAGATCTCACACACTTCAAATCCTTACCTAAACAGCACATCTCCAGCACTTCAGTACTGCTCCTAAATATAAAACTCTGTCTCACTACGTATCAGAATAACAGATGATATCATGCACTTCAAAACCTTACCTAAACAGCACATCTCCAGCACATAGTTACAGCTCCTAAACATAAAACTCGGTCTCACTACCTATCTGAGTTACAGATGATATCACACACTTCAAAACCTTACCTAAACAGCACATCTCCACACTTGCATTCTGCTCCTAAATATAAAACTCTTTCTCACCACCTATCCGAGTAACAGATGATGGCACATACTTAAAAACCTTTCCTAACAGCAGTGAATCATCACAAAAAAGTAACCCCAAATGTAAACCAATAGGTTACATTTGCAATTACAAAAAGTAAAACAAACAAACAAACAAACAAAAAACAGCTTTTTTTACATGTAATTACACTCTAATATATTACCCCAGCTTCCCAAACCAGGGACCATATTCCAGCCTTTAAGCCCTGCATTCTCTCTGTGTAAATTCAGCTTTTTGTCTCAAAAAGACCTTTCCCTTTTTTATTTAAAGTTGTGTGGGCTCATAAATGTTGACTAACAAAACTGTACATGTCTCAAAAGGAGCACCTTAAAAGCACTTGCACCCCATTATAGACTCACCAACTCATTATACTTTTATAAGCCACAGCTTGCCAGCTAGTAGCACTGCACCCTTACAGGGGCTGCCAGAATGCAGTTATGTTTACCTAAATGTTTCTGTTTCTTGGTATGAAGGAGTAGCTCTAGAAAACAGGGAGAAGGGAGACAGCTTCTCTTTAGGAATGCATTACGTTTCTCTTCTTATTTATACTGAGAACATCAATAACATTGTGTGATCACAAAATCAGAATTACAAGCTTTTTTTTTGCAACTTGACTGAACTGATACCTAGATGGCAGTTTAGGATTAATGTTCCCTACTAGAAAAGTTTGACTTTTGACCATGGTGACACAAGTAAAGCTCTGATGATTATTTTTCTTGCCACTTTGTGTATAGCATCCCTGTCAAGCTGTGTAGTATGTCTTTTATTTTCAAACTCCTGATATGAATAACTGTCCTGACAGAATACTAAAACTGGATTTGGAAGGTGAAGCATTCATTTCCAAAAGCATCAGATAAAAAAAAAATTACTGTCATGTCAAGTAAACTAGAAGAACATGAAGATCACATGCTATTCAATGATCAAAAGTTAACAAAGGTATTGGCTGTAATTATTACCATTAAAGTAAAACAAATGACTTAGAGAGCCATTCGTGTTGTGACAGTGTTCATCTGTTAGGTTTCAGGGCAGGTGTTGAAGGCCCAGACATTTTTTGCCTTTATCAAATGCTGGTTAACCTCTGTCCTGGACAATCTAGTTGGCTTAGATATCAGATATGAGGGGATGCACAATGTGGGCAGACTCAGAGAAACATCAGGCCATACTTGACACATTACAATGTTGTAAAGCTTCCAGATGTTGTTGTTCACAAAAATGTCAGCACTGAGTAAAGGTTGTACGCTTAGCAAACACAAGATCACAATTAATGAAAGCAACCTAAAGAAATAGAGCTTTTGTATCTTTCTCCCGTGTGATAGTGAAGATTCAGAAAGAAGGTGCAGCCATGAGCCTTCTGTATCCTGCCACGATAAAGGTGATTTGAAAATGGAAAAGTACAGAGGCGTTTCTCCTCTGTGCAAGAAATGAATATGATGACTGTAGACCAAAGAGAGGGATGATAGAGTACATGCCAAGCTATTCAAGACCTCATGACACATCTCGAGTATGTGATATCCACTCCCTTATTCAAAGAGAATTAAGAGGTACTGACAAAAGTGAGAGATTGTAGCAAAACATATTAAGAAATCGACAGTTGCTTGTCAAGGAAAGGCGGTGACAACTTCAGGGATAGATATTCAGGGACACTGAGCAGAGGAAGCTACAGCTGATTCATTGTTGTTTAATACTAGTCAAGAAAAGTGCAAAGACAGAAAGCAAGAAAACAGTAGAGATAAATGACAGAAGACTTAACTTTGTAGTGCACACAGTAAAATGCAGTCATCAAAATGAGTGATAAAAGGGCTTTCTGGAATAATTTCTGCAAATACACACGAGTGCATACATACACACATATGTAGAACTCACACAGACACAGACAGTGTAACTAATTGCTATGTTGTCATGTTTCTTTTTTCTTTTTTTAAAATTTTCCCCTTTTCTATCTGTTTTTCCTTGGACATAGGCATCTCCATCCCTCTTGCTGAGCTGAAGTTTGTAACTTGATCTCTGAATCCCTAAAGCAGATTGGAGGCAAAGAAATGGCCATTGAGTGGTGCTTGCCTCCTGATACTGGAGATTAGGTTCCTTCAAAATATATTAAGAATACTAAAGTACTGGACCCACATTATTTCTGTTCAGTAGTTTTAACGGCCGGCAGAGATATAAGGGTAATCAATACTGCTGGGAAAAGTAGGAGACAAATGCTGTAATAGTAGGTGTAGTGGCTTTAGGGTCTTCTTCAGAGTGGCAGGAAGACCTCAATGACATTCTCATTTATTCACATGGATCTACAATAGGGCTGATTTGCGGGCATGCTGGGTGTCTTACTGCTATTCATTTCAGCAGTGAGTACTTAAACTATTTAGAGCTATTGTATTATTTATTTATTTATGTATTTATTTTATCAGTTGTTGACCAAGTAGGGGGACTGGTCCAAGGATCCTATTGAGATATGATCTGGGAGAAATAGGCAAATGCAAAACACATAAAAGTAATTAACAAGAGTTGTGCATAACAGGCAAAACACATACAAATAATTAAAAAAGTTAGGCATAATACTGTGGATTGTGATCAAGTCTACAATCATAACCAGTGTATTAAGTGCTTGAAACATGAATACCAAGAAATTCATCTCAACAATAAAGCTTGAGTTGTAAGTCTTGACATCTTCATTGATAAAGCAGCTGGTTATGATGGGGGACATGACTAAAATTCTTTGTAGTGCATGTTATTATTGCTAATTTATTCTACTTATTACCAGTTACAGAAAAAAAGAATTAAGAGCACAAATTGTTATACTGGTTTCAAAGTCTTTGAAAGCTGGTAAAACACTTTGGCTCTATCGAGGAGATGGTAGGCAGAAAGTATATTCCTCTGAAGAACAAGAAGTTTAAAAGTATGGCAGAATGAAGTTTTAACAGTTTTTTTTAAAAAGTGTTCTGCTGCTTTTCTTTGCCAGATATCATACCTCTCAAACTCTTAGCGCAAGAAATTTGGAAAAAGACAAAAGTAATGGGGGACTGTGAAGAAAATGAAAACACTGTCATCTGTGTTAGCATGTCTGGCAGGAGATTTATGTATATTCTCAGATTAACTTGCATTGTATGCCAGCATGTCTAATTGTGAAAGGTAAATAAGTTTTTTACATGTTAATTATTTCCCTGTTTATAGAGAATGTTTAGAGAATCTGTCAGTGTTTTGATGTATTTCTAATTGAGCATGTTTGAGAGGGACATTCTAAAGTACTGCGGAGAATCAGCTGAACAGTAAGTGATGTCATTAGAATGTTACTGGTTGCTAAGTGATTATTTAAACAGCTGACTGACAGAAAAAAGAACTTTTTTCAAATGGCTGACTGTTATATTTAAAAAATAAGACAGTAGAAACTGCTGAAGACAGTTGAAGAGCAGTTTGTCAAGTGCAGCAGTTTGTGAAGCGTTGCACTCAGTGGATACCCAGAAAAGAGAACCCACCAAAAAATGTAAGCTTGCCTTGGCCTTGCTATTATGTGTTAGATTAGATCAGGGACAGTATTCTTTAGTTAGATTAGGAAAGTTTAGTTATTAAGATAGAGTTTTTCTAGAACATTGGACTCATATTCTGCAGTTTAATTTTACATTTCCAGTGACTGAGTTTTTGGTGTTTATTGAAAGCTATTGATTTATATTCTTGTAATCATTGCACTTATTATTAAATGTATTTCATTACTTTACATTGTGGCTGGAAATCAGTGCTTTCTTTAGAAATTAGAGAGTGCTTATACCTGTTTGATACTCTCCAGGTCCCATTGAAGGCCTGGCTGTTCTGGTCATAGCTATCAGTTATTTTTGATATTTAATTTTCATAATTGGACACCCTTTTAATAGGGCATGAAGACACTCTGATTGGTGGTAGCATTATCATATTATTTTGGGGAAGAGATACAGCTGGAAATCTGTGTCAGGTTTTCCCAGAAGTGTTAGGATGTGTGAGATTTAAATTTACTTTGAATGTGAGTGTATCAGAGGTCTTAAACTTGGACACATTGCTCTGAAGTGTATAATAAGAAAATACATTTGGGGGTGGACAGAGTTATGTAGTCCAGTCCCAGGAAAATAGAGTGTGTTCCTGTTGTGCTCTTAGGGGGAAAATTGTAAAATATTACTTCTGTTTAAGTGACAGTCTCATACTGGAGTTAGTAGTGAGGACTGAAGCTCCTTAGTTACTGACCCAGGATAGTAAGGGGCATAACATTAATTGCTGGCAGTTTGGAAGGATATATAGCCAGATGTCAAATTTATTAATGGTGGTCCAGTAGGATATTAACCAGACGTTATGGGTACAATGACCTACAAATAGAGACAGATGTTAAATATTGCTCTTATAAACCAAGAAAATTACTAGAATAACAGGTGTTAAATTAGTATGCATTTTCTGAAGGATATGAAATCTGTAATTCAAAGGTTTGTCATTATTTAGTGACTCCAATCCTGAGGGATTTACCAGAAAACCACACATTTTATGAGGAAAGACCAACAATATGAGGCAAAAATTTGGACAGTTGAGAGGTATGCCAGACTGCAATGACCCTAAAGCAAGATGTGATCTTAATAGTGCTTAGGAGTACTTAAATTATTTTTTTAAACGCACCTTGGCACTGTAAATATCAGGTTTCACACTGGGGAATCACATAAGTTTATTTCTTTCCCTAATATTGGAGATGCATGGTATATATTACACCAATACAATTATATATATGTATATATATATATATATATATATATATATATATATATATATGTATAAAATCATCAACCACTTTTCCCATTTTTCTACATGAGTCTGGGTGTCTTGTCACGTGTCACCATCTCTCTTGATTCAATGCCACTCTCCAGTCACAGGTCTTTTCTCACATAATATCCATCTCTTTCCCGCAAGTCCTTGGTTCCTCTTGCCTTACTGCTGTATGTCCCTAAATCTTCTTCACCGTATTGGTCTTCTGTTTTCCTGCACATGTGCCAGAACCACTGTAATCTATTCTCTTTGATCTTCTTTGATCTACTTGGGCTTCTGGTTTTATGTCCTCATTTCTTCGTCTGTCCCACAGTGTGCATCCTACCACCCATGTTAGGTACCTTAGCTCCATCACCTCTAGCTTCCTCAACTGCTCTGCTTTCACTGTCCAGGTTTCTGTACCATACAGTAGTACTGGTCGCATCACTGTTTTGTACACCTTACTTTTAAGCTTATTTGTCATTCTTCTGTCATACACCACACTTGACACTTGGCCAGTTGGCTGTAGCCCCTCTGATTTTAACTTTGACCTGCTCTTTCAGATTCCCCTTTTCCTCAACTACCATTACCAGATACTTGAAGCTACAAATCTGATCCACTATCTTCCCTTCTATCTCAAATCCCCTATTTACTGCCATTACAATTGTCTTATACTGTATTCAGTTTCATCCCATATGCCTTCACATTTGCATTGCATTCCACAACCTATCATCTGATGACGTTCTTGTTTAGAATCTGCAGGTAATGCCACCTGAGTGCAATGGCTGGTCTATACAACTCTTCCCAAACAGGCACCATCGAGTCTATGTTGCAATGCACTGCTCCATTGCTGGATGAGTTTGAGCTGTCAATATCCAGCATACTTTTGGGAGGTGGGAGGAACCCCACAGAGGCACAGGTAGAACATAAAAACTCCACACAGACATTAGCTGGTAATTATTGTACCTTTTGCATAAGAGTTAAAGTCCTTAACCATTATGGCAACTGTGTCTCTCATATAGATATATATATATATATATATATATATATATATATATATATATATATATATATATATAAACTTCCAAAGGCATCTGTAAAATGTAAGTAAAGCTAGGTATAACACAAGAAGAAAAATGCAGCAAGTAGAACCTGTGACTGAGCACGCTTTCGTTCTTTATTTAAGAACTTTATCAGAATATATATATATATATATATATATATATATATATACATATGGATCTACTTCACTTGACCTAAAACTCATTTGACTGACACCTATTTGACTAACTCCCATTTCACCGACAGCTTACAATGCTGAATTTCAACATACTAAATCTTAAACTATAGACAAGCACACTTAGAACACCAATAACTAAACCTTTCTGGAACTTAAAAAAATACTTACTTACCCTCTTAACAGAAAAGTGACAATGTACAACCATACCAGTACTCGACATGCTGCCACTACTGCTGAGAATGGGCAAAACATTCACCAAATTACTTTAGATACTTCCCATAAAAATATAAAGAGAAAAACCCACATTTAGAAACACTGCAACACTGCTTTCTACGTTACTATCAGAATTCTAACCTTCAGCACTGTAAGATACAGTAATTATTTTTATCACAAGCAAGTCACAGGTAAAGGAAAACACAAGTCAATGTCTTAAATGTCAGTGAAATGGGAGTCAATCAAATGAGTTGTCAGTCAAATTAAATTTAGGTCAATTGGGTGTCAGTCAAAAGGGCGGCCACGGTGGTGCAGTGGTTAGCATTGCTGCCTCACAGCAAGAGGTTCTTTGGTTCAATTCTCGGCTGGGGTGCCTTCTGTGCAGAGTCTTCATGTCCTCCCTGTGGTCACATGGGTTTCTTCCGGGTGTTCTGATTTCCTCCCAAAGACATGCTGTAAGTGGACTGGAGACTCTAAATTGGCCCTAGGTGTGAGTGCATGTGTGTGTGTGCCTTCTGTGGAAGGTTGGACGCCAGGCTGGCAACTCAACACTGTAAAACTCCACTGCCAATCATGAGTGGACAGGTGATCTGCTGTGGCGACCCCTAACCGGGAAAAGCTGGAAGAAGAAGGGTGTCAGTCAAATGAGTTTTAGGTCAACTGAAGTATACCCATATATATATATATATATATATATATATATATATATATATATATATATATATATACACACACACACACACACACACACACACACACACGCATATATATATAGTATATAGTATTGGTAAAAATAATTGGAAGTCCCAAATATCAACCTCTGGTGTGTCAACAAAACAAAAGGTCAACAGGTTTTCAAGACTGACAGTCCCTGGGATTGAGTAGTATGCTTTTTCCCTGGTCTCAGAGTTGGAATCAACAATTAGCAGGAGTCTGAGGGTGTAGGGTGGGTTTGCTCCTCTTGCAAAAATGTGGTTGTAACTTTGCTTGCTCAGAGATTAATCTTTGGAGTATGCTCAGAAGTATATTGACATTAACACCTTCAACATTTGCTACAGATGAGCTGCTTAACCAGAGCCATATGGGTTCTGTTCAATCCTTCAAGTTGACTACTTAAAATGCAAAAAAGTCCAGTTCAGCTGATTGAAAACCAGCTAAGCAAACATACAGTATTTTCTGTTGTGTGAGATAATAGGATTGTTAGGGATTGGAATTTACCTTTTCCTCACAGTATTGCGATACTGGAGTTTGGAATTGGTATGTATATATATATATATATATATATATATATATATATATATATATGTATGTGTGTGTGTGTGTGTGTGTGTGTGTGTGTGTGTGTGTGTGTGTGTGTGTATAGGACAAAGGTGGGGGAGGTGCAGAAAAAGTCGACTTTATTTTGGGTCATATCTTTGTGATTTGAAGTATTGTGTATTCAAATTTTTGTGATTTAAATTGTTTTGAGTGTAACACAGGTGTTCTAAGTTTAAATACTTCTAACATCTGTTGAACACTCCTCTCTGTGTATGTGTGTGTGTGTGTGTGTGTGTGTGTGTGTGTGTGTGTGTGTATCTATCTATATATATATATATATATATATATATATATATATCTATAATATATATATGTATGTATGTATACACACACACACACACACACACACACACACACACACACACACACACACACACACACACACATACATGCATACAGTCTATGAGAAATCATCAGGGTATGTGTAGAACCAAAGAAGACCAAGCAGACCTCAGAAACTATTGCAAAGAAATTCCAATAATAGTAAAAAAGAACAGGTAGCCCAAAACTCACAACAAACCTTTATTGCCAAAGTTAAAAACTATGGTTAAGCGCTTTCATCATCTACTGATATCCCCAGAACCATTGACTAACTTATGCTGTGCAAACAGTGAATAAAAACACATAGGCGCACCCCCTTTCAATTTTGTCCAATAGTAAAACAAGGAACTTCCGCTGTGGCGACCCCTAACCGGGAAAAGCCGAAAGACACAAACAAACAAAGTAAAACAATGAACATGGATAACTCCCAGTCAGGTACCTTACAAAAACATCCATTAAAAATTAAGAATCAAACTCCATTCATCTTGAATAATACTGCAAATACAGCTACACATGCTGTCCAATGAATTACTAGAACTGCAAAGACTAATCCAATGCTGGAAAAAGAAAAGTTGACCAATAAAACAAACAATAAGAAAGTTGTACTATTGAAATGGGAGACCCATTCTGTAATGCTGAACTATTTAAAATGGTATTTCTCAATTGTTTGAGTACTGCTTACAGTGTCTTTCTTTCTTTCTTATGCACAATTCTGATTCTCCATACATAGTCATATACAGTCAATAAAACTGGTCAGGCTCTGGTCCACAATGTGTTCTAGAATTTATGTTTTTTCTTAGATACTGTGATACAGTATTGCTTAACTTTCATCATTAAGTCATTTCCATTAAGCGACATTTTAAATTAAATAGGTTATAAAATAATTAAACTGTTATTACTTTGGCAAAATATTTTATCTAAACACTGAAACAAAATAAGATATACATGTGACTTAAAGCGCAAGTAGGAAAAATAAATGCAGCATTTTATGTGCTGTGAGCAATAAACTCTTAGAACATTTTATGAACAGCCAAGTATACACACCTTATATAAGCAAGAGTGTTTTTTCACAAATCTCCCTTCCATGTCAAAGTAGTCAATAGCTAAGCACTATACAGATTCAAAGAGATCTACATGCGTGCCATGAGAAAAAAAAAGGTTGCACTGCTGGTAAGTATTAAACAATTATGAAATCCAACACTTCTTTCTGCATGATGCAGTTCAATTAAGCAATATAAAATAATATAATTGTGTTAAAAGATAACATATTTATACAAAGTTGTATGTAGACTGTATGTAGACTGCTAAGCACTGTTGCAGAATACTGATAAACTCAAAGGTGTAATGAGCATCCATATTAAAAAAGCTTTTAAAATCCGGATGAGAATGATGGTGTGAATTTCAGATCTTAGTACCTAAAAACATAAAAAATTATATATAAGTTCACATTTTGAGCAGTAACATTTTTCTTAAATTTAACAATGATCCAAATAATACTTAAATTATCAACAAGAACTATTTCATGAAGAGAATACTTTTTTTCTAACCAGTCAGTGCTTAAATAAAATTTAGTAGCTTACTTTTCTAAAAATGAAAAAAGTCAAAATCAAAGTGGTAGGTGACAAAGGTCCGAATTCCAATATAACAAAAAATGTAGAGCAACAAGAATAACTAGACCACCAGGCTAAAAACGTACTATTTATTGTGCACAGATAAGTTAGCGCTTTCAGGTACAAGACCCTTCTTCAGACTTACTATCACACATTTCAAAGTGCTTTTATATACGATCACACCAATCACATAACATATCCAATGAATCAATAAAAACTTTGCTGCAAGCAATAAAAATTAGGCTTTGACTATATATGGCTTACGCCTATATAAAACAGGTTTTAAAGGAACTACACCATTGAGCCCAGGATGCCTATTTGCTCCTAGCTCAATGATCCATCTAGTTTCACAATATTTTGTGTATCCTGATATATTGCCCTTTCTACCATCACCATTAACCTGTGGTAAAACTAAAAAAGAGAAACTATGTCCCAACTGTTTCTCTATATGTAAAGAAAGTGCATTCTTATCTTTTAATCTAATAGCTGATAAATGTCTCAGGATCCTGTCTTTGAACCTACAATTCATTTTCCTTACATAAAAAGAGGGGCATTTTTTACAGATAGCTAAATATACAATATTGGTAGTTAAACAGGTCGCCTTAACTCTAAAGGTATATTCCCTTCCAGTTATGGGATGTTTAAAACAAGAACTAGTATTAATGTGTTTACAAGCCTTGAAGCGTTGGCAAGAAAAGGTACAAATTTTACTTATATGTGTGGAGCTATTGATCTTATGCTGTTTATCACAGAGTAGTTGTTTTAAATTTTTATTCCTCTTATATACAAAGTCTGGGTTATCACCCACCAAGCAATTCAAAGAATTATCCGTCTGTAATATTTTCCAGTTATTTCTTATTATATCCTGTACCCATCTAATATCACTATCAGCACACACACACACACACACACACACACACACACACACACACACATATATATATATATATATATATATATATATATATATATATATATATATATATATATATGCCATGCACACCAGTCAACTAGCCTGTATTGATCACAATGTCACATATAGATATAGCAGTGTCCCTCCTAACACTTGCAGCAGATGTTACAGTGTCAGGACAGTGTGCTTGATTACCCTTATACAGTGCAGACATGTCATAATAGTTGTACAAGTGTGTTTGTGCAGAATGATCTATGATCATTCAAAATCACATTATGTTATGTCAGAGACATGGGATTACTGGTGGCATTATTCTGATGTTGTCCATGATTGTCTATGCTTCTGTTTACTATTGTCCATGAGCCTGTAAATCTGCTCCATTTGTTGGAGACCTCTGCAGACATTACAGTCATATTCAGGCAAATCAGTTTGCACAGCTTCACAACATGCACCCAATCCTAATTGTATATGACATCCATGGTAGATGTCTTCTCCATTGCTCATGTCAGGATGCTTGTATCACACAGATATCTTCTCCATTGTTATGTCACCTTGTCTGATAGCCACATAATATAGATTTTCCTGTGTAGTCTGTACTGAACCATGTCAATATATGATTAATATTCCTGCTATAACTATCTTCCATTTACATGCCCTCATCTGCTGTACATTACAATGTTTCACCTGTCCTCCTTCCCTGTGTCCATTCCTACAATTCACCTGTGTGTCTCGATTCAACAAACACACTTCCTCTGACTGTTAATATTAAATGGCAGTCCATGTACACTTACAAATCATTTACACAACTTTCGTACACAATGCCTGGAATGGGATTCCACTATACTCTGCACTGTATACACTGTCCTGTAATGTGTTTGGACCACATACATCACTATATGATAAACCTTGGTAATCATTGTAGCATTCTGCTCAATCCCTCTAAACTAGTTTGCTCTGAGGGAAACAGGTTTGCTATCAGTGTTGCTTTACATGGTGTTGTCAGCCATGAAACTGTACTTGTTTAAGTTTAAACGTGGTGTACAACATGAATATGTAATTACCTCTGCTGCTTACTACACAAACATGTAAACTCCAGGTAGCCTTTGCACAAAGCTTACAGGGAGTTTATTCAATCCTACCACACCCATTTAATAAATACCTCTCATTTTTATTCAGTGCACTTGTCTTGCTTTAACTTTTACAGAACACTTTGTCATTGTATGTTGTTGACTTTACACACACACACACACACACACACACACACACACACACACACACACACACACACACACACACACACACACACACACACACACACCATGCAGGATGCAAGCATATGCATTTGCACGATACACACTATGTATGACCTGAAGTGGTTAGTTATCAGCAGCCAGGTAGACATAATAACAAAACCAGTGTGCCACACAATCACAGCCCTTAAGGCAAAATAACATACCCAACACACTAGTAATAGGTGATTCTATAGTCAGGCACACTGATGTCCCACTCACTAGGCTGAACAAAGAGAAGGTTCCTGTTAGCTGCCTGTCGGGTGTCAGGATCCGCCACATAACACAAGCACTCAGGTCACTCCAGAACAAGTACACATATGACTCTGTCATTGTCCATGTTGGTGTGAATGACCTGAGCCATACTTCCCTGGACTACATGAAAAGAGACATGGAGGAGCTCTCTGATCATGTAGCCAGGCCGGTATGACCCTGACCCTGAGTAGCATCCTGCCCTCACCAAGAATGATACCATGGTATAGAGAAAAAATTATAAATTTTAACAATTGGCCAAGCTTCTGGTGTCATTCAAAGGGGATCCAGTGTCTGTCAGCCTGGGATGACATGCTCGACAGGCCACGCTGCTTTGCTAGAGATAGCTTGCACCTGTCACCCTTAGGCTTTCAAATACTGGCCAAGGCTCTTGCCACCCCCATAGTGCCTTTTTAGGCAAGGCTCAAAAGACAAACCCACCACCATAAATAGCACAAGTAACAAAAAACTGAGGGTAATGCTACTCAATGCCAAAAGTCTAAACCTCAAAATGCACACACTCGATGCACTCCTCAGTATGGAGAAAATTGCTATATGTGCAGTAACAGAAACCTGGGTTAAGGCTGCAGAGAGCACCCCAGCACTATCAGGCTACAACTCATACCATACATTTTGGCCACAAAACCTGGACCGAAATACAAAAGGCAGGGACATGTCCATATTCATCAAGGATACCCACACCTCCAGGTTAGTGGCACAGCACAATGCTTCAGAGATCATCCAGGTACAACTAGCAATGGGCAAAACTGCTATTTAAATTATAGCTTGCTACAGATCACCCACCATGTCCCAGGACCCCAACTCCACATTCCTGGAAACACTGGGAAACATAAAGGTCCTACCAATCACCCTGATATTGGGTGATTTCAATTACCCAAACATTAACTGGGAGAACTACTCAAGTACAAACTCCCTTGCCCAACATTTCCTAGAATTTATAAACTCAAATGTCCTGGATCAACTGGTCAATAGCCCCACCAGAGGTGACAACATATTGGACCTGGTCATCACCAACATGGGTGACTGGTGTTCACCACCAGAGGTCAACCCCTCGCTGGTTAGATCTGACATAAACTAATCACTCTGGATATCCACATTCCACCACCACCCCCGGTCAAAGAAACCACTGTGAAAAACTTTTCAAAAGCAAACTTCACGTTACTTAAGACCGAGGTGGGAAGTTTCAAAGCTCCCATGCTAAAGGGTAACGCTGTCCAAGCTGCAAAATCCTTTACTAATGCACTCTACGGGCACCTACAAGAATGCATGGATTGTGCTATCCCAAACAAAAGCAAGACTTACTCCTCCAATAAAGGAAACCAGTCTGGTGGACCCCTGCCATAAACAAGCTATACAATAGAAGGAGGAAACTAGTACAGAAAATAGTAAAATCCCAAGAAGGGAAGACATCCCTGATCAGTATCAGCAAGAAACTACATTGCCTCATAAAATCATCCAAGGCTAGCTTCGAAAGAAAAATTGCCATGGACTCTAAAGATAACCACAAGGCATTCTTTAGCTATATCAAGAATCTAAGTGGCAATTCTCAGATCTGCTCGGAGTTAGTGCAGAATGACACAGAATACACTGAAATGACCGATATAGCCAACATCCTGGCAGACAGGTTCAGTGCAAACTTCACCGCCCTCTCACCCACAAAAGGGCCCATAACTATACCAGAAGAATATAATGCCCCTGAAATCACAGACACTCAGGTTAAAACAGCCCTCTCCAAAGCCAAAAACACAGCATCAATGGGACCGGACGGTGTCCCAGGCTGCGTCCTATATGAGCTCAAAGATGAATTAACCCCTCAACTAAACACAGTTTAAACTCAGCCTCTCCACAGGCTATGTGCCCAGAGAGTGGTGCACAGCAATGGTTATTCCACTCCACAAAGGTGGAGCCACAACAGACCCCAGGAACTATCGCTTTATAAGCCTGACTAGCTTGATAAGGGAAAGGTGGTCCACACAGCCTACCTAGACCTTGCAAAGGCCTTCAGCACCATTCCCCACTCAGGTATTATAGACAAGCTCACCAGCCTGAACATAAACCCCTATGTCACCAGATGGGTTGCCAACTGGCTCATGGACAGAACCTACATGGTAAAAGTTGTGGGAGCTAGGTCTGACTCTAAACCGGTTACAAGTGGCATTCCCTAGGGCTCAGTCCTAGGACCCCTCCTGTTCGGCATATACTTTTCAGAGGTACAGGCAAGCACAGGAGGACTATGGCTGACCAAGTTCGCAGACGACTGCAAACTAGGGGCTATAACTGACTCTCTGGCTGATGCAGACATCCCCCCAAAAGGGTCTCACTGAGACAGATACCTGGTGTCAAAAACCATGGCCTCAAGATAAATGCTAAAAAGTACATAGTCATCCCCTTTGGAAAAAACAAAGTACTCACAAACTACCACATAGGTGGTAGCCCCCTAAATAGGGAAGACGTAATAAGGGATCTGGGGACCCATGTAGATAGTAACCTCTCCTTTGATAATCACATTGCCAAAGTGGTTAGAAAATCCTTCTATGTGGCCCACCTAATCACAAAAGGGTTTGCATCCAGATCGAAAGAGGTCATTGGGCCCCTCTATGCATCACTCATCAGACCCATCATAGAGTACAATGCCCCATTTGGGATGTACCTTACAAGACACCTGCAACAACTGGAAAGACCACAGAATTACCTCACCAAGAGGATCACTGGCCTCAAGCAGATGCCCTATGCAGCTCGACTGAAGAACTCCAGCTGTACTTGGTTGCATACCGCCTACTCAGAGGTGATCTCTGCCTGATATACAAGGCAATGTTCAACCCAGAATTGATGGACATGCTCCACCTAAAGAAAACCATATCCCCTCGAGCCACACGCTCCAGGGATCTAAACCTCACCACAACAATAAATAGGACATGCTGGAGGGACACATTCCTGTCCCAGAGACTTCCCATGCTCTGGAACAAGATTCCAATCTACATTAGGCAGAGCTCCTCGCTAACCCTCTTCAAGAGAAACCTTGATGAGTGGATGGGAAACAGAAAGTTTACTCCAGGGATCACTTCAATGGCTCTGCTGGACAGAGGCACAGAGAACTAATCTAAGGGGGCAGTGAAAGCCAACACATTCTGGCTAGGCTTATAAATGTCTTTGGGCAGATAGCCTAGTACCTACCTATGAACCTATAATAAGAGAACAGAATGAAAGGTAATGGATCCCAATATGGCATCACATACATACAAACAGTAAGAATAAGAAGACTTTGCAGGCAAGACATGTATGAAAACTCAGGTTTATTTCATAAACTAGTAAACTAAAACTTTAGGCAACTTGGTAAAAGAAAAAAACATATGTAGTACCGTCAGTTACTTTCTCACTCTCAGTGTTTACTTAACAAAGGTCGTTCAGAAAGAGGCTTGTCATGCAGCTAGAAAGTCCAAGGCCACAGCCTTCACTCATTCCTAGCTTACAGCAGTTGGATGGGTGTGCCCACAGTTACATTCCACAGGGCTCACAATTCACACTCTCAATGTCCTTCTTCAGATGTTCTTTATCCTGAGTGCCTCCAAGTCACATTATTTTATAGCTAATCTGAAAACAAAAAAGACTTTGTTCTCTACATAACTGATGTGGGAACCAATATGGCTTAATGGTTAAGGTCTTTGCCTCCAAGGTACAAGGTTTGATTCTGACCTCCGACCAATGCCTGTTTGGAGTTTGCATGTTCTTGCTGTGTCTCTGTGAGGTTTCTCCCATGTCTGAAAAACATGCTGAGCATTTCCATCTCAAACTCACCAATGAATGGAGCTGTGGGTAGCAGCATAGACTCTACATGGTACCCTATAATGGGAAGAGTTGTCCAGACCAACTGCTTTGGGCATTTACTGTGGTGCACAGTATCCTCAAGATACGAGAACACTGATCACCGACTGAGTGCTGTGGCAGGGCTAGCATAAAATATGGCACTAGGTGATTCGGTCATGTTGACTAATGTCACCAAAAATGGGCATGAGTAGTTAAGTGATAAGTGGGTTGAGGACCAAGCCTACTCTCACCCATGCCAGGGACCCTTGCTGATGGGTGAGGGGGGTATATGGGTGATGGGTATATGTGCCCCTATTGGCCAGTGTGTGCCTGCCATAAAGCCCAGCAGCCTTGGGCCAGTAAGCTACAGGCTGGCAGGTGTCTAGTTGCCCAGCCTGGGTTTCCTGGGATAGCTCTGTTGAACGAAAGCTGGACGTAAAACCAACCAACCTGCCAAACATGAACTGAAAATTGCTATGCTTAATGTAGGTTCACTGACAGGCCGCAGCTTGGAAGTGAGTGACATGATGATATGGAGACTGGACATCTTATGTATCCAAGAGACAGGATGGAAGGGGCAGTGCAGCAAAGTTACTTGACTTGGGATCCAGACTATACTACTCAGGTGAGGGACAGGCTAGAAATGGTGCACGCATTGTGGTGAGAGAGAGGCTTTAGAAGGCACTGAGGGATATCATCAGAATTAATGACAGACTCATGGCAATTAGACTCCAGTGTAATGAGAGGGCAGTATTCATAATCTCAGCATATGCCCCACAGCAGGATTGTGATAGTATGAAAAGAGTGCATTCAGACAGCAGTTGCAGGACCTACTAGATAAAGCAGGACAACATGAATTGGTGTCGATAATGGGTGACTTGAATGCACATATTGGAACAGACAGAATTGGATATGACTGTCTGGGTCCACATGAGTGGGGTAACATGAATAAAGAAGGAGAAGCCATTCTAGACTTCTGTCTGGCAAGTGGCTTGATAATAGTCAACACATGGCTCAGAAAGAAAGACAGTCACAAGATCACATACAAAGAGTAGCCCACATGCAACTCAGGTAGACTTCCTCCTAGTAAGGAAAAGGCACTGGGGTAGAATCCATGATTGCAAAGTCATGCCCAGTGAAACAGTTGGCCTACAGCATAAACCAGTAGTTGCCACAATCAGCTGCAAGCAGTGGTCAGAGAAGGCTCTAAGGTTAACAGAGACCAGGCTGAAGACCTGGAAGTTGGCTGGAGAGAAAGTACAGCAGTTCAAGGAATTACTCAGGGGTGCTTACTCAGGGCTCTAGCACCCCAAGAAGAGGAAGGAATAGGTGGAGTTGAAGAAGAGTTGCAGCGCCTAAAAGCAGCATGTGTTAGGACTACAGAAAAGAGGCCAAGCCAGGTGTGGAAATAAGGTACATAAGGAAACTGGTGGTGGAATGCAGAAGTCCAAGAAGTCATCAAAAGAAAGAAGGAGTGCAGGAAGAAATGGGAGACAGAAAAGAATGGTTGGCTAACAAAGAAGCTAAGAAAGAAGTTGCAATAGCAAAGAATAGGGAATCAGAGGCACTCTACCAACTTCTGGAAAGTGAATCAGTAAGGGGCACAAAGAAACTACATCAGGTTGCAAGGAAAGACAGACAGATAAAGAAGATAGTCAGACACACCCTTCATAAGGGATGCCAGCAATAACCTGCTCACCATTCCACAGGACATCAAAGTTGGATAGAAGGAGTATTTCCTGCAGCGTCTGGATGAAGAATACCCCACATAAGCTGTACTGCCCCAGAAACAGCCTACAATGAGAGAAGAGGAGCCCACCCTAGAAGAAATAAGAACAGCACTAAGGAATATGAAGTCAGGGAAAGCAGCAGGCTCAGATCAGGTCACAGCAGATATGATAAAAATGCTGGGTGATATAGGGGAGAAATGGCTCCTAAGGGTACTAATAGCAGTGTGGAGAGAAAGGCGTATCCCAGATGACTGGAGAATAAGCATACTCATGCCAGTGTACAAGAACAAAGGGGACATCTACAACTGTGGGCAGTACAGATCAAACTCCTACCACATTGCATGAAAGTTCTGGAGGTGGTGATTTATAAATGGATACGCAGAGTAGTAGAATGTAAGATGGGAGATTAGCAGTCTGGATTCAGATCAGGATGCAGCACAATCGACCTGATGTTCGTATTGAGGCATATACTTGATAAGAAGCTAGAGATGAGGAGAGAGTCTGACTGGGCATTCCTAGACTTGGAGAAAACATATGACAAAGTCCCAAGAAAGCTCATCTGGGCAGTACTGTGGTGGTTTGAAGTCCCAGAATCATTGGTAGAATTAGTGCAGGCTATGTACAAGGACCCACAGTGTTCGACTCTCACAGAGGGGTTCCCAGTGGGAGTGGGTGTACATCAGGGTTCAGCTCTGAGCCCACTGCTGTTCATACTGGTGATGGACTACATTAGCAAACAGGTTGGAGGGAACAGATCAACAAAGCTGCTGCATGCAGACGATGTGGCAGTACAGGCAGACTCTGAGCTAGAACTTCAGCAAAGGATCGAAGAATGGAATGAAAATCTGAAGGCACATGGGATGAAACTAAGCACAGATAAGACAGTGGTAATGGCAGCAAACTGGTGAAATCAGAAGAAGCTGAGAATAGAGATAGAAGGGAAGATAGTGGAACAGGTAATCAGCTTAAATTATCTGGGAGGGGTGGTTGAGGAGAAGGGTAGTCTGAATGAAGAGGTCAAAGCTAGAATCAGTGGGGCTGCAGCCAACTGGCATAGAGTATCAGGTGTAGTCTATGACAGAAGAATGCCAAAGAAGCTGAAAAGTAAGGTGTGCAAGACAGTGGTGCAACGAGTACTACTGTATAGTACAGAAACCTGGGCAGTAAAGACAGAACAGCTGAAAAAGCTAGAGGTGATGGAAATTAAGTGCCTGAGAAAGGTGGTAGGATGCCCACTGTGGGACAGACGAAGAAATGAGGACATAAGAGCAGATGCCAAAGTAGCTCCAATTGCAGAAAAGATCAAAGAGAACAGATTACGGTAGCTTGGACATGTAGAAAAGCAGAAGACAATCTGGTGAGGAAGATTTGGGACAGACAGGAATAAAGTAAGAGGAAGTGAGGATGTCCAGCAAAGAGGTGGATGGATTGTGTGAAAGAAGATCTGCGACAGTCAGGCATGAGTGTTGAAGAAGGCAGGAGTGTGGCACTGAATCAAGAGAGTTGGTGGACAGTTAACATGATAGATACTCCGAGCCCATGTAGAAAAAAATGGGAAAAAGGGGCTGATGATGATGATGATGATAACTGATGTGGGAATATCCCTGCACTCCATGCTACAGTATACATTTGAGTGCATATTTAAAGTTATATACACATTATTTATGCCCATGATACAACAAAGACACAGACACACCCATACACACATACACACACATCCAGTGCTGCTTTTGTGCTTTGTTCTTTCTGCCTACTGTTGGTGTAAGAAGCATATTATGGTTTGGACTAAGGACAAAACGACTCTGTTAGTTTTCTTGGAAGGATGGCTTGAAACCTTAATTGCTCAAGGCTGGAGAAGGGGTAAAATGGAAATAACAGTTTCAATGAAAACTGAAATCTGATTTCTGATATAGTTTTTTTGAAGTTTCAGGACAAATATTGGGCAGAAATAAAATCAGTTGTATTGATTATCAGCCTTATAGATGAACACAGTAACAAGATATAATCAGAATAGAATATGCTGATCTGAAAAAATACTTTATGGATTAAATGTTGCAAAGATTACAATTCAGCTCTTTAAATAAAAATAAAAATAATGATTTATTGTTAGCTTTAATATAATTACAGTTGTTTGCCATGTATGAAATTTCTGTGGTCTGCTGTGTGAGGTATTTAAAGTAAACTTAAATTGGTCAGTACTTGATTTCCTGATTAAATAATTGATTATGCTGTATATTATTGAAAATGTTATCACAGATTCAGCTGACTATTTTAAAGAATAACAGCTTTGTATACTAGTAATATGAAGTTAATTGTACAGTTGCTTACCATCATTGTTGATATAAAGGTGACTGACACCTTTTAAGCTTTAAGATTAGAGCAATTCCCGAAGCAACTCCAAGAACTCCTATGATGAGGCCCAAAGCACAGAATACAGTAGCGGATCTGTGGTCTTCATAAAACTCAGGTTCTAGATGGAAGCACAGAGCAATTTTATATTACATTTTCTTATAGTGCGATCTTTAATAATAATATTTCATATCCAACATAAATAAAAGAAAAAATAAATGTACTTTGCAAGAAAGGCAATGGTGACTACAAACTAAATTCAAAGAAAGGAAATTAATTGTGAAAGTACACATCAGGCTGTGCCTTTGCTTCACACATTTGCTGTGTTATCTTTTTGTCTGCCACTTCCCACTGTGCATGCAATGCATACTAAAACAGAGCTTCATCTCAAGTTATTGACTATAGTTTTAACAGAGGCAAGTAGATTGTGAGCTGTTCCCAAAAACTACTTTTATCGGCAGTGGCGACTTAAGTTTTCGCCACTGTTGAAGAACCTCATAGTTGCTATGTACAAGTTCAGGGGTGGGAGGATGCTCCCCTGCATGGGTGTGCAAGTGTTTGCCCCCTGCAAAAAAATACTATGTGTCTGAGATGCAATAGAAGTAGTTTCATAAGAGACTCTTGATTTATTTGCATTTATCAAAACTGCTGTTGATGAGTTGACATGTATCCTCCACACATTCCCTTCCACATATTGTGCATCAGATGTCCAAGTGCCTCTAAATCCTGTGTACCCACATAGTATTTAACATCCTACACATGCCCAGATAGTCCAAGGGACACTGTATATAGCTATGCCAATAGATTAATCTATTCATTTTCTTTGCCAGTTTGATCATCAGTGTATTCCCAGTAACCTAGCTAATGCTTGGTGCCTGGCAGTGGATCATTGTATTGTACACCCTTGACATTGAAATGCAGTTACTCTACCATGGCTTTTACCCCCCCCAAAAAAAAAACACAGGGTACCTCGCACAAAGCCATGATAAACCTTTTCTAGTTGCACCTTTCCCTTGTCATTTCTGACAAACTGCACTTTACTGAGTACAACATGCAACACTGAATACCCAATTTGCAGTAGTTACTTATACACCATATAGTCCAAGACATTGTTCAGTTCCTGTAGCCTTTGTTCTCTTCTATTATCCTTCATCTTACAAGCCTGTAGAAATATAGGATCTTACATAACTATAGCACTCTTTCCTCACCTTAATACTTTATTCACATAGGTTCATAGGTGAATACTAGGCTAATGACCACAAGGGCCTTTTTAAGCCTAGCCATGCATCTCAAATCTCTGACAAGTTTTGATACCCTTGATAAGTGTAAGCATTGGCCTGTTAGATGAACCATTTACAGGTTACCTCTTTGCATTAGAGACATGGGTGCCAAACCAGGGATGAATTTCCGGTTTCCCATCCAATATTCCAAGTTGCACTTGAATTGGGTTAGGGAGGAACTCTGCTTCACATGGATGGGGAGCCTGTTCCATAGATGGGATAGTCTCTGGGATACATACCTATCTCTCCAGCAAGTCCTATTTATATCACAGGCAAGGTTTAAGTCTTTAGAATGGGTAATTCTGGCGCTGTTTGTTTTGTGGATTTGCAGGAGGTCCATCAGAGTGGGATCTGAAAATGCCCTGTATGCCAGGCATAGATCTCCCTCTCAAAAGCCTGTTAGAGACAGAATACAGGGATAGAGCCTTGAGGCAGTCTGCATAGGACATATCACTTATGCCCTGTATTCTTTTGGTGAGAAACCTCTGTGGATGTTCCAGTTGTTGGATATGCCTGGTTAGGTACATACTAAAGGGGGCATTGTACTCAATGATAGGTGTTATGAATGCCAAATACAGTGGAATAATGACTTCCTTGGACGTAGATGTCATGCTTTTATTTATAAGTTGTGCAACATAGAATGGTGGTTTGAGTAGTTTACAATATTACCTCTTTACATGTCACTGAACAAGTGCAATTTATAATTCCACATGCATATATAGATTTCATTTGCATGGACCAAGCCTTTCTCTTTGATCTTACTTCTGATTACCAACCTAACATGAACTGCAATTTCACATCTCTCAATTTCATCAATGACATTCCTGCTCGTACCCAAGCATACACACATTACAGCCTCTCTAGTGAATAAACCACGTAGAATACCCACATTACAGCCTGTCTAGTGAATAAACCATGTAGGATACCCACATTACAGCCTGTCTAGTGAATGAACCATGTAGGATACCCACATTACAGCCTGTCTAGTGAATGAACTATGTAGGATACCCACATTACAGCCTGTTTACTGAATGGACCATGTAGGATACCCACATTACAGCCTCTCTAATGAGTGAACCATGTAGGATGTCCACATTACAGCCTCTCTAGTGAATGAACCATGTAGGATATCCACATTACAGCCTCTTTTGTGAATGAACTATGTTTGATACCCACATTGCAGCCTTTCTAGTGAAATTACTATGTAGGATACCCATATTACAGCCTGTCTAGTGAATGAACCATGTAGGATATCCACATTGCAGTCTCTCTAGTGAATGAACTATGTAGGATACCCACATTACAGGCTCTCTAGTGAATAAACCATGTAGGATACCCACATTACAGCCTCTCTTGTGAATGAACTATGTAGGATACCCACATTACAGCCTGTCTAGTGAATGAACCATGTAGGATACCCACATTACAGCCTGACTAGTGAATGAACCATGCAGGATACCCACATTGCAGCCTGTCTGGTGAATGAGCCATGTAGGATACCCACATTGTGTCCTCACTAGTGAATTCACTCTGTAGAATACCCACATTACAGCCTTTCTAGTGAATGAACTAGGTAGGATACCCACATTACAGCCTCTCTAGTGAATGCACTATGTAGGATACCCACATTACAGCCTCTCTAGTGAATGCACTATGTAGGATACCCGCATTACAACCTGTCTAGTGAATGAACCATGTAGGATACCCACATTACAGCCTGTCTAGTGAATGAACCATGTAGGATACTCACATTACAGCCTGTCTAGTGAATGAACTATGTAGGATACCCACATTACAGCCTGTTTACTGAATGGACCATGTAGGATACCCACATTACAGCCTCTCTAATGAGTGAACCATGTAGGATGTCCACATTACAGCCTCTCTAGTGAATGAACCATGTAGGATATCCACATTACAGCCTCTTTTGTGAGAGAAACTATGTTTGATACCCACATTGCAGCCTTTCTAGTGAAATTACTATGTGGGATACCCATATTACAGCCTGTCTAGTGAATGAACCATGTAGGATATCCACATTGCAGTCTCTCTAGTGAATGAACTATGTAGGATACCCACATTACAGGCTCTCTAGTGAATGAACCATGTAGGATACCCACATTACAGCCTCTCTTGTGAATGAACTATGTAGGATACCCACATTACAGCCTGTCTAGTGAATGAACCATGTAGGATACACACATTACAGCCTGACTAGTGAATGAACCATGCAGGATACCCACATTGCAGCCTGTCTGGTGAATGATCCATGTAGGATACCCACATTGCGTCCTCACTAGTGAATTCACTCTGTAGAATACCCACATTACAGCCTATCTAGTGAATGAACTAGGTAGGATACCCACATTACAGCCTCTCTAGTGAATGCACTATGTAGGATACCCACATTACAGCCTCTCTAGTGAATGCACTATGTAGGATACCCACATTACAACCTGTCTAGTGAATGAACTTTGTGGGATATCCACATTACAGCCTCTCTGGTGAATGATCCATGTAGGATATATATGTTGCAGCATCTCTAGTGAATGAACTATACAGGATACCCACATTACAGGTTAGCTAGTGAATGAACTATGTAGGATACCCACATTACAGGCTCTCTAGTGAATGAACCATGTATGAGTGCTGTTATAACTGCCCACACTCCTTTCTTGCAGCACTGGACACCACTTACCCAGCTTCTACTTTCATATCTAAGCAAAGCAAGTATCTTAACAAACCACTCTGTTCAACATGCTTATTGTCATTCTTAGTAATGTATCATTTCTTACATGTGGTATAATCCTATGTGACATGCATTTGCTCGTCCATCATATGATGAAGGAAAATTCATTAAGATTTTCTTTTTGACCCCCCCCCCAAGAAAGACCAATGTGCATTGTGTGTTATGCTAGTTCATGGCTGTACATTGCAGCTGGTGTGTTTGATGGGTCTCTGCAAAGCAGTATAGCAATTTGCACACCTCTTCCTTTGTCACATGCAATAGCCATCCAGTATACACCCTTCTGCTTATGTTTCATAGACTAATGTTTGCAACATGCAGCTCCTCAGAGTATATAACTCTCAGCAACTTTTTATGCTGGATAGCCTGCCACCCTCATATGTATGAGTATTCCCTGCACCTGTTAAAATGGTCAACTGTACTTACACACAACACAGCATGTGGTCACACAAAATAATTGAAGCAGCACCATGAATCTTTCTTGAAAGCAGAAGGGTAACTAGGGTGAGACAGAGAGGGTAGGTGTTAGGGGGTACAATTGGCAGGACTGTAGTACCAGTATGGAAATTAATTTGCTGTCATCCCTGAAGTACTTTTTCTTAGTGCTGTAGCAGCTGATAATTCTCATTAGGCTGCAGTTGAGCAGAAGGTTTTTTTTTGTGTGTGTGTGTGTGTGTGTGTGTGTGTGTGTGTGTGTGTGTGTGTGTGTGTGTGTGTGTGTGTGTGTGTGTGTCTGTGGTGTGCAGTTGCACATCATCATAGACTGTGACATGGGGTTATTGCTCTGTCTTGGTTATAATACTGCAATTCTAATCCATTTATATTTATATTTGTTGTACTATTTACATTTTTCAGGTGGGATTTGTTATAGTGGTACTCATCTTTAATTGCCTGTCATACATCAGAAGTTAATTTGTTTGCAAGCTGTACATTGCATTACAATGTTTGTGCACCATTTCCATGATGGGCTACTTACATTAATGTTGTGCTGTCTGTGAGGCCCTCAGCAACTATGAGGGATATGTGCCATCAATGTCGCATAGATAAATGTATACTTCTGTTGATTTCCTTTTTGGAGTATGTAGGATTGTGTATATCTGAAATAAGTAAAGTATTGCAAGAGGGAATTCACTTTTAATGCATGGTGCATGTAATGAAAAGAAGATGTCACCATTCACGAACATATACATTCACGGCACTGTTGCACTGCATCTTGCAAGTATATTGTGTTGTTCCACACCATTGGGCAGATCTGGATCATACCTCTCAACTTCCTGACACAAGAAATCTGGAAAAAAGCTTTACATAATGGGGGGATAAAGACCACAAAACAGGGACATATTTTAAATAGAGAATGTTGTTAGAATAACAGGTTTTTTATTAACTTGCATTTTATGAAGCATATAAAGTCTGAAACTCAAATGTATATCATTATTTAGTGACTTCAGTCCTCTGTAGTTTGCCAGAAAAAACACAGATTTTAAGAAGAGCAGACCAGAAATATGAGACAAAAATCTGCACATTCTGCAGAAATATGGACAGTTGAGCGGTATTGGTCTGGTGTGTGACACACTGTGATGCAAATTTTGTAGATTCACCCTGGGATTCAATAACGCCTACACTAAGTATACATTAAGTGTACACCGTTCTGAGTGAACAGGCAATGTAGGCATAACTCACACCTTCTTCCTCCTAATTTAATTTTCCTACTAATTTTCTCGCATCTTTAAGTATCGAGGAGGATTCATAAAGGCTACCACAAAGTGTAGACTACATGTACATTTAGGGTAATCTTTGAGCGACTAGAAAGCACAAAGTGGTACAGTTGTTCTTGAATACAGATTGTGTACACTTAGTGTAGACATTAATGAATCGCACTTCATAAACTTTAATTGCTTTTCAATAGTCTGTCTCTGACATACTTTGAATTGTGCAACCATCTGAAAAAGACTGTGAGATTAAAGAGCATGTTTAGTGCACAGTGCAAACCATTTGTCTGAATCCTGCCATCCTCCCATCGTTGTTACTTCTGAAATGCACCCTACTGACATTCATTCTAAGTAACGTCTATTCATGAGTCACACCTCATCATTTCTGTCTGAATACACTATCTTAGCTGTAACACCTTTTCAGAATGTATGATAGCTAGGTGACTGCTATCTTATAAAGTTTTCCCATTAGTTATTTTCTTCAATCAGTTATACTTAGTACTCTTTACAGTAACCATAGTCAGAACATCAAAAATGAAATCTCCACAACTCTTATTAATATACATTTTAAGGTCACTGAGCTTATTATAATTCTATTCTTCACAAGAAATGTATCATCCAGGTGTCTTCTTCATAAACCGATGTTATCCAGTATATATCATTCTGCTGTCATCAAAGCATCGGCATATACTAAGATCACACAGCTTTACACTACAATACCTCTTATTGCATTTGAATGTTGTCACCCATTGAAGCATTGTTTCCCAAACTATGTTATAACTTTTACACAAAGGTAATTTTTCTGCCAGCATGCATTCTTGTCTGTTTTAACCAGAAACATCTAGCATTAATGCAAGTAATGGGGCTTACAGATGTTTGTAAAGCTGTAACATTAATGTTAGTAGAAACCATCTGAACTGTATTTGTAGATTGTGCAATATTTCTAATATTTGGGTTGCATCCTTAACATGGCCGTTGTATTTGATATTAAAGGCCCACATTTACTGCCTAAGTACTGAGATACATGTTCAATCAGAATGGTTTCCCTGGTGACTTACAAACATCCTTATGATCCTTTTTTTACAAAAACAGAGATGAAAGTATTGTAGGCTGCATAGTTAAAAAAATCCAAGGGTACTTAATCAATTAAGCCTTTCTTAAAAGTGCATCATAAAACATGTCAATTTGTTTCTTATCATTTTCCACTACAGAGACAATCACTGCACAACAGAATCTGCCATCATTAGGACATGTGTTAAGAACAAATAAATATTCACATCTTAAATAGGTTCATTGGTTCATAGGTTCATACTAGGCTATCTGCCCTAGGGCATTTATAAGCCTAGCCAGAATGTGTTTGGCTTTCGCCACCCATTTTAAATTTATTTTGCTATGCCCTTTTTCAAGGTTAGTATACTGTGCCTCTGTCTAACAGTGACACAGAAGTGATACCCGGGGTAAACCTACGATCTGCCATCCACTCATCAAGATTCCTCTTGAAGAGAGTCAATGAGGGACTCTGCCTAACCTGGACTGGGATTTTATTCCAGAGTGAAGGGAGCCTCTCGGTTATGAATCTGTCCCTCCAGGATGTCTATTTATTTCAGTGCTGAGGTTCAAGTCTCTCGAGCGCGTAGCTCGATGGGATTTGGATTTTCTGATGTGCAGCATGTCCATTAATTCCGGGTTGGACATGGCTTTATACGTCAGGCACAGATCGCCTCTGAACAGGCGGTATGCCACTGAGTAGAGCTGGAGTTTCTTTAACCGGGCAGCATATGGCATCTGTTTGAGCCCTTTGATCCTCTTGGTGAGGTACTTTTGGGGTCTTTCCAGATGCTGCAGGTGTCTGGTAAGGTACATCCCAAAAGGGGCATTGTACTCAATTATGGGCCTGATGAGGAATGGGTAAAGAGTTACGATGACCTCCCCTCATCTAGATGTGAATCTCTTCATGATTAGGTGGGCTATATAAAATGTTTTTCTAACCACTTTGGCCACGTGGTTGTCAAATGAGAGATTGCTATCAACTTGGGTCCCCAGGTCCCTAATTACTTCTTCCGTACTTAATGGATTACCACCTATGTGGTAATTTGTGGGCACTTTGTTTTTGCCAAAGGGATGACTATACACTTTTGGCATTTAGCTTGAGGCCATGGCTCTGGCACCAGTTGTCTGTTTCTATGAGGCCCTTTTGGAGGATGCTTGTGTCGGCTGGAGAGTCGATTATGGTGCCCAGTTTGCAGTCATCTGCGAACTTGGTCAGCCACAGTCCTTCCATGTTGGCCTGTACCTCTGAGAAATATATACCAAACAAGAGAGGTCCCAGGACTGAGCCTTGTGGGACACCACTTGTAACTGGTTTGGAGTCTGACATGGCTCCAGCAATTCTAACCATATGGGTTCTGTCCTTGAGCCAGTTTGCAATCCATCTAGTGACATAGGGGTTTATATTTAAGCTGGTGAGCTTATCTATAATGCCCGAGTGGGGTACTGTATCGAAGGCTTTTGCGAGGTCCAGGTAGGCTGTGCGGACCACCTTCCCCTCGTCAATGGCCTTGGTGACTGTTTCAAAGAAATCAACCAGGTTTAAGAGGCAGGATCTGCCCTTAACAAAGCCGAACTGGGTAGGATCCAGTGTTTGTAGGTCCCCAATATCTTTATTTATGAGGTCCATGATGATCCTTTCCATAGCTTTGCAGACCAAGCTAGTCAGGCTTATGGGGCATAGTTTCCAGGATCCGTTGAGGCACCACCTTTATGGAGAGGGACCACTGTTGCTGTACACCACTCTTTGGGCACATATCCTGTAGTAAGGCTGAGATTGAACAGTAGTTTTATGTTTGGGTTTAGCTCTTCTTGGAGTTCATGTAGGACGCAGCCCAGGACACCATCTGGTCCCATTGATGCTGTGTTTTTTGCTTTGGAGAGGGCGGCTCTTACCTGAGCATCTGAGATGTCAGGGGGGCAACACTCTGCTGGGATAGATATTTGCCCTTTTGGTGGGGAGGGGTGGGGGAGAAGTTTGCACTGAACCTGTCAGCTTGGATGTTGGCAATGTCTGTGGGTTCGGTATATTTTTTGTCATTTTGGACTAATTCTGAGCATATCTGGGAATTACCACCCAGGTTACTAACATAACTAAAGAAAGCCTTGTGATTATCCTTAGTGTCCTGTGCAATTTTTCTCTTGAAGCTGGCCTTAGACAATTTTATGAGTGCCCGTAGTTTTTTGCTAATACTGATCAGTGATGCCTTCCCTTTTTGGGATTTTGCTCTATCATTTAGTAGCTTTCTCCTTCTATTGTATAGTTTGTTTATGGCTTGGGTCCACCAGACAGGACGTCTGCCTTTGGAGGATTGGGTCTTGGTTTTATTTGGGATCGCATGATCCATGCATTCCTGAAGGTGTTCATAGAATGCGTTTATAAAGGATTCTGCGGTCTGGGCTGTATTTTCCACAGGCCCGGGGGCTTTAAAGGATTCCACCTCAGTTTTGAGGAGTGTGAAATTTGCTTTAGAGAAGTTTTTCACTGTGGTTTTCTGGGCAGGGGGTGGGGTCGGTATGTGAATATCCAGTGAGATTAGTTTATGGTCTGATCTTACCAGTGAGGGATACACTTCTGGTCTGGAGTATAGAGTCCCCATGTTGGTGATGATCAGGTCCAGTATGTTTTCCCCTCTTGTGGGAGTGGTAACAAGTTGTTCCATAGCATTTGAGTTTATAAATTCTAGGAATCTTTGGGCTAGGGAGTTGGAGCTAGAGTAATGCTCCCAGTCTATGTTTGAGTAGTTGAAGTCGCCCAATATAATGGTGTTTGGAGAGACCTTCATATTTTCCAGTGTTCTCAGGAAGGCCAAGTGGGGTTCCTGGGTTTGGGAGGGTGGTCTGTAGCAGGCTATAAACTGGAAGGCAGTTTTACCCACTGTTAGTTGCACATGGATAGTCTCTGAAGCTTCATGCTTTGCCACCAACCTGGAGGTGTGGGTATCTTTGATGAATATCGATACTCCCCCTCCTTTTGTGGTTTGGTCCAAGTTTTGGGGCCGAAAAGCATGGTATGAGGTATAACCTGGTAGTGCTGGGGTGCTCTCAGGAGCCCTGAACCAGGTTTCTGTTACTGCACAGATATCGATGTTCTCCATGCTAAGGAGAGTTTCGAGTGCGTGCATCTTGAGGTTTAGACTTCTGGCGTTGAGTAGCAAGAGCCTTTGCCAATATCCAAAAGCCCAGGGGTGACAGGTGCAAGCCGTCCCTAGTGAAGCATCGTGGCTTGTTGAGCATATCATCCCAAGCTGACAGGCATTGGATCCCTTTTGAATGACACCAGTACTTAAGCCAATTGTTGAAATTGATCATCTTGTCTTCATATTGTGGCATCATTCTTGGTGAGGGTAAGATGCTACTCAAGGTCAGGGTCATACCAGCCTGGGCTACATGCTCAGAGAGCTCCTTTATGTCTCTTTTCATGTAGTCCAGGGAGGTATGTCTCAGGTCATTCACACCAGCATGGACAATGACTGAGTCATATTTGTACTTGCCTTGGAGTGACTTGAGTGCTTGTGTTATGTGGCAGTTCCTAGCACCCGACAGGCTGCTCACCGTGACCCTCTCCTTGTTCAGCCTGGTGAGCGGGACATCAGTGTGCCTGACGATAGAGTCACCTATTACAAGTGTATCAGGTGTGTTGTTTAGTCTTAAGGGCTGTGACTGTTTGGCACACTGGCTTTGTGAGATATGTGTTGCACGTGTTTTGTTTTGGGGTAGCGGCTGCTTGGGTGTCTGCTTTGGAGGTCTCTGCTCCTTCGGCAGATCTTTATTTAGATCTTCCGAGTATGTTTTTGTGTGATTATGTGTTTGGTTTGCTGTCTTGGTAGGTCTATGTGAGACTGGAATTGTAGTGAGTGTGGTTTCCTTCTCCTCCTGACTGGTTATGCCAGTACTGAGTTGAGAGAGCTTAGCCTCCAGTTTGGCTATATGGTTGCATCTCTCACATGTGTTGGAATTTGTTGGGAGGAGGAGAGGGTTGTCTGTGTACATGAGGCAGTTGTAACATTGCCTCAAGATTCCCTGATTCACTAGCTGGACCAGAGAGGAGATTGACAACTGACCTTTGGACATGCTAGAATAATATTGGGAATTCCTTAATAATTGAAAACCAGGGCCAGTGGGGAGTGAGGGTGTAGTGCTTTTAATTTTTAGTGCTGACTTATATAATTGCTTTAGTGAGCAAGTGCCAGGTAACTTAAGTGCAATGTGTTACAGGTAACTTAAATGCAAAAACGACAAACAGTAACTTTCTTTCAAGTGAAACAATGAAATAAGTACAGTAAGCAATGCAGATATCACTAGTGATCCACAGAAGCGCTGAGAAGCCACGTATTAGGTGGAATTAGCTTTCCAGGGAAATAACAAGCAAACAAACAACAAGCATATAAACAAAGCTAGATTCAGCAGGCCTGGATCTAGTGTATGCTACAGCAAACAAGGTGTACCAATTTCAGTAAGATACAGTTCAAATATTCAGGCACTATAAACCTTTAACCAGAAATTCCCAGCTCAGAAGGGCAGAGTCCAGCCTTTCTCCCACAAGAGTGCAGACCACAAACCTTCTTAATGTAAAATAACTGGCCTGAAGCCCAAGTGCTTAAACCAGAACTAATACACTTTAAGAATAACAGACACTGGGCTCTCAATCAGCAGTTCCCAACTTAGAAGGATGAAAGCTACCTGTCCTGCCACCACAGTGCATGCCACAAACCTTCCTAATGTAAAACAACTGGTCTGAAGCCCAAGTGCTTAATCCAAAAGACTTAGAATGATAGCTACACTTTAATCAAGTTACTACCAAGCAGTAATAAATACAATTGAATACTTTAGAGAATGCCTGGATTAGTGCTCAAGTTACACAAACAAAGCTAGATCCAGAAGGCCCGAATCCAGTCTATGCCACAGCAAAGAAGGTGCACCAACTTCAGTAAGAAGCAGTTCAGATATGCATGCACTATAAGCCTTCAACCAGAAATTCCCAGCTCAGAAGGGCAGAGTCCAGCCTCTCCTCCTACAAGAGTGCAGACCACGAACCCTCTTAATGTAAAATAACTGACCTGAAAGCCCAAGTGCTTAAACCAGAATTAATACACTTTTAAAATAACAGACACTGAGCCCTCAATCAGCAGTTCCCAACCTAGAAGGATGTAAGCTACCTGTTCTGCCACTACAGTGCAGACCACAAACCCTCTCAGTGCAAAACAACTGGTCCGAAGCCCAAGTGTTTAAACCAAAAGGCTTAGAATGAGTTACACCAAGCAGTAATAAATACAATTGAGTACTTTTAAGATGATGCAAAAGTAAGAAAAGTAGGTAGAAACACAAGTACATTAAAAGCAGATGAATTTTTTTTTTCTGAACAAGTGCTGAGATCAAAATAACTGATTTGAGTGCTGAAACTAGAAAACTGGCTAGTTATAAAAAAAAACTAAGCTAGAAGGCTTCCCTCCAACACAGAAGGGCTTGGGGGCTCAGAAGCCTACAAATAGTCTATACCACTTAACAGGAAAGGCAGGAAACAAGCTTATTTTTTTTTCTGTTTCCCAGATGCTCTCTTTGTACACAGTAGGATTGCCTGAAATCAGAATATGATCTCACTGCACTCAGTTGAGTGAGCAAATGAGATGGGCCCAGAAGGAGTATCCAAACACAAATTTACAAGAGGGGTGGGCAGTTGCAAGGCCACTAAGATTAACACCAAAACAAAAACAGGGAAGGTGAGTGGGACTAACTGAAGAGCAGAGTCAAAACTTCCAGTTCAGTTAATATTCCTTCCACACAGTTAAAATCAATTTAAATATTGTATTTTTTTGAAAAAAAAAAGTGCAGATAAAGTACTTAAATTCTCTTATACGTCCAGTTGAATATAGCAAGTTCTTAGCCGGCTAAAGCTGAGGTTTTTAAGCAGAAAATATTTCACACTGTACCACTTAAATAGGCAAGGACAGGAAATCAAAGAATGTGACTACCCCCACACCTGTAATTACTAGCAAATAACAAAATTCAGCAAACACTGACTAACTTCCAGTTCAGCTAATATTCCTTCCACACAGTTAAAATCAATTTAAATACTGTATTTTTGAAAAAAAAGAGCAGATAAAGGTACTTAAATTCTCTTATACGTCCAGTTGAATATAGCAAGTTCTTAGCTGGCCAAAGCTGAGGTTTTTAAGCAGAAAATATTTCACACTGTGAAACTTAAATTATAAGAACTTTGACTTTAAAGAACTTTGACTTTACTGTATTATTATTTATTATAAACACATCTTGTTTCATTGCTCTAACTGCCCATTTTTCTGTAATGGATACATTTCCACCCTTAAAATTATGTAACATTATATGATTTTCTGCTAACATCACATGTTCAAAAATCCCACGATGCATCCATCAAATGATGGCAGATGAATTCTTAAATCTATGTTCACACTCATCTCAGTTTTGAAACCACATTTTTAATTCAGATTTTCACAGATATTTTTGACATCAAAAGATAAAGTAATATGATTCAGAAACACATTTGGTATGGACAACAAACCCTTGGGCAAAAGATATAATCCTATTTCAGGAAATAAACTGCCTGAAATATTAATTGCAGTTTAAAAAAGTGGTTATTTATGCCATTTCTATTGTGCTTATTTCTATCTTTTTATACTACATTTGGCAAAATGGACTGTATAATTCTTATGTTAAACAAATCTTATGATAATATCCAAGTTACTGTAGAGTGATCAAGTCTGAATGCTTCAGAATTGATCTATAATATCATTGTTATCTTGTACCCTTATTTTGCTTCTAGTTAAATGTTCTACCATTATTATATTTTATTTTGTGGCAATTGAACTATGAAGTCTACACTATTTTTATTCCTTTTCATAATTACTTAGCTAAAAGGTGCTGGTATTCTAAATGCTTCCTGAATGAGAATAGTTGTGTTTCTTCTCCAGCTCTAGTTGAAGTTTGCTGTCTTATCACCAATGTCCCATTATTAGACAATAGTTGAATCACACACTGTCATCCTGTTGTACTGTCTTCCTCTTCGTTTCTAGTGCAATACACTTAACCCTCTCAGAATCTTGTACTCAGGTAACTAATTAACACCTTTGCTACCTGCCAGGAAACCTCTTGGTTCCAGACAGCATTTTAAAATAAAAAATCCTGTGCTGAAAACACACTCTGTAATATTTACAATTTCCAATAAATAAAGTGAATTACAAAAAAAAACAAAAAAAAACCAAAAAAAAAAAACAAAATACAAAAGCTCTTGGTAGGCAGTAAGCTTCAGACTGGTGCTATTGTCAAACTTCTATCTGCAGGTGTTGATTTTATACTAAAAATAAAGGAAAGAACAATTGTATTTCATTTGCCAAAAATTAATAGAATTATAGTAAAATAATGGGTTATATCTCTCTGTACAATGGTTATATCTCTCCATGTGCAAGACAGAGCCAAGATATTACTGGGAGAATCATTTTCAGAGCTTTCCAATTATGTATGATAAGGGGGTTGCATACTGCTGTTTTACAAGATTGCATAATCTATGTAAATAAAGCATATACTGTTTTTACAATATTTTAAAACAACATTAATCAACAAAACTATGCATATTAGGTGCACAATATCAGTGCCGACATTGTGCCTTAATGTTTAATGTTCAGCTGTAGGTAACAGATTCACTTTAGAAGCTCGAAATACTGAAATATCGAAATTCAGTATTTCAGGCCCATAAAGTGGAATCCTGAAAACAGCGAAACCTCAGAAAAATGAAATTCAAAACCTCACATACCAGTGGTTTTGAATTAGCACTTCTGGTGTTTTGCTGTGGTTATGGATTCAGTTCAGGTAAGTGTTAATGTGTTAAGGGTTTTGGGTAGGGGCTGTGGTGTGTGATAAGTGTGTTTTGTTGCTGTGATGTGTGTGTCAAGGAGAATGTAGCTTGTTTGGTGGTGTTTTGTGTGTTTTTTGCATGTAGTGCAACCTCGGAGTTAGAATATTTAAGTAGAGGGGGGTGTTGGGGGAGCAGCCCCCCACATGGGGGGTGCATAGGGGCTTGCCCCCCTGCTTTTATGTAGTAGAGAGCTTGTGTGTGTATATGTGTGTGTCTGTGTGTGTGTGTGTGTGTGTGTGTGTGTGTGTGTGTGTGTGTGTGTGTGTGTGTGTGTGTGTGTGTGGGGAGGAGGGTGTGTGTTTGTGGACAGCAGAAGTGTAATTCAAAATGTTCGGTATGCAAGATTTTGAATTTCATGCTTCTGAGTTTTTGTACTTGTTAGATTTCAACTTTATAGCCTCGAAATACTGAATTTCGACATTTCAGTATTTCCAGGATATAAAGTGAATCCATAAGTAACATAGCATTTATGCAATTAGTGCTGCTATGAAACTAAAAAGAAAGCCTTCCACTAAAGATGACTACCCCCACCAATAAACTAAAGAAAACTGTTACATAGAGAAAAACAATGTTGATATATTTTTAGAACAGTTGCCATTGATACATCATGTTCCATTATCTGCAGAGACACTAACCTGCTTAATCAGAAACAAATGCAATAGTTCAGTGACTTGATATTTACTCAATTAAACATGTGACATGTTGAAAATTTAAAAACTCTATTTGTCATGTAGTTTTGTACATATTCCCAAGTTTATCTTCCTTAAATGTAAATTTTTATTAATTTAATCTACCTTCCTTCTGTAAACTGTCATTCTGATAGTGTGAGCCTGAATATCAAAATTTCATGCAGTGATACATACTTTTTCCTCTGTGTTGATCTGTATGACAATAAAGTTTACTTTGACTTTGAATTATACAATCTTTTTAGTTGCACCAGTTTCTCCAAACAGATGAATAATTTTAAATATCACCACTGCACAATTAATGGTACATACATAATGAAGATAAACTTGAGAATATGTGCTAAAGTATATGAAAAGAACCAGTTGGTATAATGGTTAAAATGTTTGCCTTCTGTACATAAAGAAGAATTGATCCTGACCTCTGGCCAATTCCTGTATGGCATTTTCATGTTCTCCTTGTGTCTTTGTGGAGTTCCTCCCACCTCCACAAAACATGCTGAGTTTTTCCATCTCAAACTCATCCAAGGATAGAGTTGTGGGCAACAGCACATAGGTAGAAGGTCTGTACAGACCAACTGCTTTGGGCACCTACTGTGGTGCTCCGTATCTTCAAGACAGGAGTATAAGCATCATGACTCTGTGCCATGGCAGGGCTAGCTACTCAGTTGTATCAAATATGACTTTTGGTGATTTGGTCATGGTGATTAATGCTGTCAAATTGGAATGGTAATTTGCTGGTGATAAGTGAGGACCTGGCCTACTCTGACCTATGCCAAGGACGCATGCTAATGGTGGGAGGGGAGTATGTGCCCCTATTGGCCAGTGAGTGCCCTACATAAAGCCCATCAGCCCTGGTTGACTGGTGTCCATTTGCCCAGCTTGGGTTATCTGGGATAGCTCTGTTGAGTGAAAGCTGGACATAAAACCAGTAAACCTGCCAAACATGAACTAGCAGTTGCTACACTCAATATAGATTCACTGACAGGATGGAGCTTGGACGTAAGGTATCCTATGATGTCTTATGTATCCAGGAGACAAGATGGAGGGCAATGCAGCAAAGCTACTTGGCTTGAGATCCAGAGACTACTACTCAGGAAGAGGATAGGCTAAAAATGTTGAGGTGATTGTGGTGAGGAAGATGCTTCAGAAGACAGTGAGGGATGTCATCAGAACTGGCGACAGACTCATGGCAATCAGAATCCAATATAATGAGAGAGAGAAGTTTTCATAATCTCAGGGTATGCCCCACAGCAGGGTTGTGATAAAGAGGAAAATAATGCATTCAGACAGCAGCTGCAGGATAAATAAAGCAGGGCAACATGAATTGGTGTTGATAATGGGTGACCTGAATGCATATATTAGGAGAGACATAACAGGATATGAAAATGCCTTGGGGTCCACATGGGTGGGGTAGCATGAATAAAGAAGAAGAAGCTGTTCTAGTCTTCTGTTTGGCAAAAGGCTTGATTGTGGCCAACACATGGTTCAGGAAGAGAGAGAGTCACATGCAAGAGTGTGCAACATGCAGCTCAGATAGACTCTGTCCTAGTAAGGAAAAGAAAAAGCACAGCAGTTCAAGGAATTACTCAGGGCTCTGGAACCTGAAGAAGACATAATATGTGGAGATGAAGAAGAAGAATGGCAGAGCCTCAAAACAGCATGTGTGAGTACTACAGAACAGATATGTGGCCAAGCCAGGTATGGAAATAAGGTACCTAAGGAAAGCTGGTGGTAGAATATGGAAGACCAGGAAGTCATCAAAATAAAGAGGCAGTGCAGGAAAAAGTGGGAGATAGAAAAACTCATAGCAGTATGGAGCAAAAGACATATCCCAGATGACTGGAGAATAAGTATATTAGTGCCAGTGTTCAAAAACAAAGGGGACACCTACAACTGTGGGCAGTATAGAGGTATCAAATCCTGCCACATTGCTTAAAAGTTCAGAAGAGGGTGATTAGGAGGCTTGTGGTGGTGTGAAGCCAAAGAAACACTAGTAAAATGAGTGCAGGCTATTTACAAGGACCCAATGACTCAAGTCCGAACAGTGTTCTGTCTCACTGAATGGTTCACAGTGGGAGTGGATGTGCATCAGTGTTCAGCTCTGAGCCCACATACTGATGAGAAACTACATTTGCAAACTGGTCAGAGTGGACAGAGCAATAAAATTGATGTATGCAGATAATGTAGGCAGACCATAAACAACAACTTTAGCAAAAGACAGGAGAATGTAATGCAAAATGTAAGGCAGATAGGATGAAACTGCATACAGATAACAGTTTAATGGCAGCAAATGGGGGGGAATTAGAAGAAGCTGAGACTTGAGATATAAGGGAAATAGTGTAACAGGTCAACAGCTTCAAGTATCTGGGAGGTGTGTTTGAGGAAAAGGGAAATCTGAATGAGGATGTCAAAGACAGAATTAGTGGGGCTGAAGTCAACTGGCATAAAGTGTCAGGGGTGGTACATGACAGAAGTATGCCAAAGAAGCTAAAAGGTAAGGGGTAAAAAACAGTGGTATGACTGGTCCAAATACATGGTACTAAAACATGGGCATCGAAGGCAGAGCAGCTGAGGAAGCTACAGATGATGGAGATGAAGTGCCTGAGATGGATGGTAGGATGCACGCTGTGTGACAGATGAAGAAATGAAGAGACAGGAATAGAAGCCAAAGTAGCTCCAAATGTAGAAAAGGTCAAAGAAAACAGTTTATGGTAGTTTGGGCACATGTGCAGGGGACAATCTGCCGAACAAAATTTGGGACAGATGGGAAGAAGGTAGGAGGAAAAGATGGCATCTAGCAAAGATATGGAAGGACTGTGTGAGAGAAGACCTGCGATGGTCAGGCATAAGTGTCAAAGAAGGTAAAAGAGTGCCACTGAAGAGAGAGTGATGGATGGTGACAATGGTCATGACACCCTAACTGCATGTAGGAAAATGGGAACAAGGGGATTGATGATTACCATTAGCAGTGTTTCTAACTGCTGTTAAAGGTTTTTATTATTATTATTATTATTATTATTATTATTATTATTATTATTATTATTAATATTAGTAGTACTAGTATACTATTGTTGTTATGATAAGTGGTAGCAGTAATATAAGTATTAATTCTGTATCCTTCATTTTGTTTTGTGCAATTATTAGTATTATAATTTTTCCAGATGTACAGGTAACTAACACCATCTTATTTTTATAAAGGGAAATGTAGATGTTCATCATTCATAGGGCACTTAGACAATCCCTAAAATAAATGCTTGTAGCCTCACTATAACTCTGAATATAATGAACTAGTTCTAGTCTTCTTCTTCTTCTGGTTTTTCCCTCAAATTAATTGGCAGTGAAGTTTTACAGTGTCGAGTTGCCAGCCCGGCACCCAACCTTCCACAGAAGGCACACACACATGCACACCTAGGGCCAATTTAGAGTGTCCAATCCACCTGCAGCATGTCTTTGGGATGTGGGAGGAAACCGGAGCACCCGGAGGAAACCCACGCGACCACATGCAGACTCCGCACAGAAGGCACCCCAGCCGAGGATCGAACCGGAGAACCTCTTGCTGTGAGGCGGCAATGCTAACCACTGTACCACCGTGGCCGCCCATGATGAACTAGTTCTAGTAAATCATATAAATAAGTGCTTCACATCCCATAGTCATGTACTTTGTATAAAACTGTTGGAACAATGTATAGAAAACAAAATAGAAACTGTTGTAATACTGTTTACCCCAACTGATATGACCATTAAATATTCTTGAGTTATCTATTATATAATGAACATAGATTCAGTGAAACAAACTGGCCAGTCTTACTGGTTCCTGTTTTGCCCTTAGTAATAGATTCTGAGATAGTTTAACATGTAAGTGATTGTGGATTAGGAAACAAATGTGAAACTTAGTTGTGACATATGTGGCTTCATATACACAACAAAAGTATGATTCATGATATAATTATATGACAGTTAGGTTTCTTGTAATTGCATCCACCAGATTAAACTGCACTTGATATATTTTTTGAAGTTCAGATTACTAGCCACTTTGTCCACTTACAAAGCCATTTATTCTCATTAGCTATTTTAAGTATTATTTTGTGTTCTTGTGGCAGGTGGTCATATCTCTCAAAGGATGAGGAATCTAACATTGTCAGCATATTGTTAATACAAAATTCTTCAAATATCAATTAATGTAATTTGTCTGTCAGCATAGTATTTTCAAATAAAATTTACAACATCGTTTTCTACATGTGTGTTTGTGGGAAGAGACCTGCCATACTCTATGTAGGAAACTGAGTCCCCCACACCCTTCCTTAAAATTGCTAACTGGAAAAATCACTGTATCTCCAGGGAAAACGAACAGCAATGTTCCTCCCATCTTCCATTAGTCTTCATTACCCAATGACATGACCACGCACAGCTGATCCAGTAGAAAGATTAACACAGCTACCTAGTCCTATATTTACACTGCTACTAAGTAGAAAATCAATTTATAGCAGCAAGCAAACCCAGTTTTCAGTCAATTAAACTGCTTCCACTAAATCAGTTTCATCAAGGCAAAACTTTGTGTACAAAGTAAAAATGAAAAAGCAGCAAACCAAAGACCAGGAAGGAATGGGGCCACAAAACTTATAAGCTTTCGTTCACATATCAACATTTTCCAAATTAAATTCATATAACAACTCTAATAGATGCCATGAATCTTTTAAATAAAACCTTGAACTTTGAACAATAGAGTTCAAAATTGTATCTAACCAAATAGAAATTGGTTCAGTCTTAAGAGTATGCTGCTCTGCATTTGTGGACTTTAGGAATACCAAAGAGAACTGCTAACTTAGGATGTTCAACCTGTAAGAACATGTATACTGAGAGTCCAATATTACCTTGACAAAATAAATCAAATAATAAAGTGTCAATATGCTTGAAACACAATAAAACTTTATTTATATTGACCTGTTTGTAGTTTCTATGGTCACTCAAAAGTTGCAGCATAGCATTTTCATAGTCCACAGTATGCATAATGACTAGGGCCCCACCCTTGTTTGCCTTCATTACTCTCAGATTCTTGTTAGTAGCTAAGTCAATTAATGCTTCCCTCTCCCCCTAAGTAAAATTATCATTACTGTGGGACCATTTACTAAAGTCTCTGAAATGCTGTTCAAACAGTGTACCAAAACTTGTAAGGAAGAGCATAAGGCAGTATTATAAGTACTTTTACATTTACATTATTCTGTGGGTTAAAACAGAAGTAGACAAACCATCAAAAATGAATTTCAAATTTAGCTTTAAGTATAACTTAAAATCTACAAACAAATTTACTACATTCACTTTGCGGAAGGAATAAATGTAAAGCCACATTGTAACACCTTATAGGTGTCATCTGTTAAGTTAACATCACACAGATTTAAAATGTCTATGCAAAAATTTAAGTTCTCTTTTTGCTGTTTCTGTTCCTGTTGTTTCCTTTCCTCCCTTGTTTTTTCTTGTGTGTGGCCTGAACTTCTTTTGACCACCTCGGGGGTCTCTAGACCCCTAACTTGTCCACTAAAAAAGGTCCATTCATTGTGGACACAGCAGTACCAACAGTGAGAGAATTATTAACAGCATTCATGTTGCCAGCATCACAATGACTAGAAACAGAAGTTCATAGGTTCATAGGTTCATAGGTTCATACTAGGCTATCTGCCCTAGGGCATTTATAAGCCTAGCTAGAATGTGTTTGGCTTTCGCCACCCATTGTGAATTAATTTTGCTATGCCCTTTTTCGAGGTTAGTATACTGTTCCTCTGTCTAACAGTGACACAGAAGTGACACCCGGGGGAAACCTACGATCTCCCATCCACTCATCAAGATTCCTCTTGAATAGAGTCAATGAGGGACTCTGCCTAACCTGGACTGGGATTTTATTCCAGAGTGAAGGGAGCCCCTGGGTTATAAATCTGTCCCTCCAGCATGTCCTATTTATTTCAGTGCTGAGGTTCAAGTCTCTCGAGCGTGTAGCTCGATGGGATTTGGATTTTCTGAGGTACAGCATGTCCATTAATTCCGGGTTGGACATGGCTTTATACGTCAGGCAAAGATCGCCTCTGAACAGGCGGTATGCCACTGAGTAGAGCTGGAGTTTCTTTAACCGGGCAGCATATGGCATCTGTTTGAGCCCTTTGATCCTCTTGGTGAGGTACTTTTGGGGTCTTTCCAGTTGCTGCAGGTGTCTGGTAAGGTACATCCCAAAAGGGGCATTGTACTCAATTATGGGCCTGATGAGGGATGAGTAAAGAGGCACGATGACCTCCCCTGATCTAGATGTGAATCCCTTCATGATTAGGTGGGCTATATAAAATGTTTTTCTAACCACTTTGGCCACGTGGTTGTCAAATGAGAGATTGCTATCAACTTGGGTCCCCAGGTCCCTAATTACTTCTTCTGTACTTAATGGATTACCACCTATGTGGTAATTTGTGGGCACTTTGTTTTTGCCAAAGGGGATGACTCTACACTTTTTGGCATTTAGCTTGAGGCCATGGCTCTGGCACCAGTTGTCTGTTTCTATGAGGCCTTTTTGGAGGATGCTTGTGTCAGCTGGAGAGTCGATTATGGCACCCAGTTTGCAGTCATCTGCGAACTTGGTCTGCCACAGTCCTTCCGTGTTGGCCTGTACCTCCGAGAAATATATACCGAACAAGAGAGGTCCCAGGACTGAGCCTTGTGGGACACCACTTGTAACTGGTTTGGAGTCTGACATGGCTCCAGCAATTCTAACCATGTGGGTTCTGTCCTTGAGCCAGTTTGCAATCCATCTAGTGACATAGGAGTTTATATTTAAGCTGGTGAGCTTATCTATAATGCCCGAGTGGGGTATTGTATCGAAGGCTTTTGCGAGGTCCAGGTAGGCTGTGCAGACCACCTTCCCCTCATCAATGGCCTTGGTGACTGTTTCAAAGAAATCAACCAGGTTTAAGAGGCAGGATCTGCCCTTAACAAAGCCAAACTGGGTAGGATCCAGTGTCTGTAGGTCCCCAATATCTTTATTTATGAGGTCCATGATGATCCTTTCCATAGCTTTGCAGACCAAGCTAGTCAGGCTTATGGGGCAATAGTTTCCAGGATCCGTTGAGGCACCACCTTTATGGAGAGAGACCACTGTTGCTGTACGCCACTCTTTGGGCACATATCCTGTAGTAAGGCTGAGACTGAAGAGTAGTTTTATGTTTGGGTTTAGCTCTTCCTGAAGTTCATGTAGGACGCAGCTCGGGACACCATCTGGTCCCATTGATGCTGTATTTTTTGCTTTGGAGAGGGCGGCTCTTACCTGAGCATCTGAGATGTCAGGGGGGCAGCACTCTGCTGGGATAGATATTTGCCCTTTTGGTGGGGAGGGGGGGGGGGGTTTGTGCTGAACCTGTCAGCTAGGATGTTGGCAATGTCTGTGGGTTCAGTGCATTTTTTGTCATTTTGGACTAATTCTGAGCATATCTGGGAATTACCACCCAGATTACTAACATAACTAAAGAAAGCCTTGTGATTATCCTTAGTGTCCTGTGCAATTTTTCTCTTGAAGCTGGCCTTAGACAATTTTATGAGTGCCCGTAGGTTTTTGCTAATACTGATCAGTGATGCCTACCCTTTTTGGGATTTTGCTCTATCATTTAGTAGCTTCCTCCTTCTATTGTATAGTTTGTTTATGGCTGGGGTCCACCAGACAGGACGTCTGCCTTTGGAGGATTGGGTCTTGGTTTTATTTGGGATTGCATGATCCATGCATTCCTGAAGGTGTTCATAGAATGCATTTATAAAGGATTCTGCGGTCTGGGCCGTATTTTCCACAAGCCCGGGGGCTTTGAAGGATTCCACCTCAGTTTTGAGGAGTGTGGAATTTGCTTTAGAGTAGTTTTTCACTGTGGTTTTCTGGGCAGGGGGTGGGGTCGAGATGTGAATATCCAGTGAGATTAGTTTATGGTCTGATCTTACTAGTGAGGGATACACTTCTGGTCTGGAGTATAGAGTCCCCATGTTGGTGATGATCAGGTCCAGTATGTTTTCCCCTCTTTTGGGAGTGGTAACAAGTTGTTCCGTAGCATTTGAGTTTATAAATTCTAGGAACCTTTGGGCTAGGGTGTTGGAGCTAGAGTAATGCTCCCACTCTATGTTTGGGTAGTTGAAGTCGCCCAATATAATGGTGTTTGGAGAGACCTTCATATTTTTCAGTGTTCTCAGGAAGGCCGAGTGGGGTTCCTGGGTTTGGGAGGGTGGTCTGTAGCAGGCTATAAACTGGAAGGCAGTTTTACCCACTGTTAGTTGCACATGGATAGTCTCTGATGCTTCATGCTTTGCCACCAACCTGGAGGTGTGGGTATCTTTGATGAATATTGATACTCCCCCTCCTTTTGTGGTTAGGTCCAAGTTTTGTGGCCGAAAAGCATGGTATGAGGTATAACCTGGTAGTGCTGGGGTGCTCTCGGGAGCCCTGAACCAGGTTTCTGTTACTGCACAGATATCGATGTTCTCCATGCTAAGGAGAGTTTAGAGTGCATGCATCTTGAGGTTTAGACTTCTGGCGTTGAGTAGCATTACTCTTAGTTTCTTATCCCTTGTGATACCTATGGAGGTGGGTTTGTCTTTTGAGTCTTGCCTAAAAAAGGCACTATGGGGGTAGCAAGAGCCTTTGCCAATATCCAAAAGCCCAGGGGTGACAGGTGCAAGCCATCCCTAGCGAAGCATCATGGCTTGTCGAGCATATCATCCCAAGCTGACAGGCATTGGATCCCCTTTGAATGACACCAGTACTTAAGCCAATTGTTGAAATTGATCACCTTGTCTTCATATTGTGGCATCATTCTTGGTGAGGGTAAGATGCTACTCAAGGTCATGGTCATACCGGCCTGGGCTACATGCTCAGAGAGCTCCTTTTTTGTCTCTTTTCATGTAGTCCAGGGAGGTACGTCTCAGGTCATTCACACCAGCATGGACAATGACTGAGTCATATTTGTACTTGCCTTGGAGTGACCTGAGTGGTTGTGTTATGTGGCGGATCCTAGCGCCCGACAGGCTGCTCACCATGACCCTCTCCTTGTTCAGCCTGGTGAGCGGGACGTCAGTGTGCCTGATGATAGAGTCACCTATTACAAGTGTATCAGGTGTGTTGTTTAGTCTTAAGGGCTGCGACTGTTCGTAGTAGAAGCAACTGCCTCTGTAAGACCATTAGTACTATGAAATGCACCAGTTGGTTTCACAGTTTGTACTGATGTTAAATGTTTAGGTAAAGGACAGGCAGTCTTGTCTTTATAGGCGGCCAAGTCCCTCTTCAATTTTCTTTGTTTCCTATTAATAATGGCCGTCATCTTCCTATCTACTTTGATGGAAATACCTTCATATAAAGTAGAAAAATGCAGGAACCATTTGGACCACCTAACTTTCATGTCCAGAGTTTCCATGTCAGTTTTTAAGTTAGTTATACTACATTTATAATGGGCGACCAGCATTTTCATCAGGGCGACAGCAGTACCATTAAAAAGTTCAGTCAACTGCTGGTACAAAGTGTCCCCTTTTTGAACCCAGGAAATTTAAACAATTTTAAGACATGAGGTACACATCAGAGTCTTACACATTTGTTTAAATAAGCCACTTATAACTGTAAATAAATAATTTTTAAGAAAAGTTTTTTCTAAAGAAAATATGTCATTTTTGCAAATGTCAAATTCATCTGAGCAGCTACTTTCAATAGTGGCACTTACTTGTATTTCATGACTGTCAAATTTGAAAGGGTTTTCAAACTCACTAAAAATGTGAGAAACCACATCTTTATGTGAAATTGTGCTAGCTGAAGTCCCACAAGCACCATTAGGATGAGAAGCACCATCACTGGATCCACTGAATGAAGAAACCCCTCCATCTTTGTTTCCCTTAGCCAAATGACTGAGGGAATGTTGTACTGAAGTCAGCACGCTACTCGTAAAACTGCTCTGTAGCTGAACTCCTCCTCCTTGCTTAACTTGACAATGAGAAAAGCCTTCATGGAAAGCAACAATAATGTTGTCCATAAAAGATTTGTTAGACACAAGGGATTTGTCTAACACTGAATGGGTGGTTAAGTTCAATAAACAGTCCTGTGTAAGCTCACTTTATGCCATAATGCTGCCCAAACACCTCCAAATTCAACCAAAAACTGCTAAACAACTCCAAAGAACAAAGTAAAAATGAAAAAGCAACAAATCAAAGACCAGGAAGGAACTGGACCACAAAACGTATACGCTTTTGTTTGTTTAATAAAACACCACAAACGTCATGAGAATAAATACAAAAACTTGAAACCACCCTTTAATACTTATGTGCAAAAAATCATCCAGTGACAAAATGCTTCAAATAAATTAAATAGCCACTGTGATGTCATGAAATTTTAAAAATACACTACAAATGTTTTAACATTGCATATGTATAAAAACATAGAAATGTATGCATATAATAGTCAACAATAACAAACTACTACACAATGGGCCGGATTCACGAAGGCTTGCATGGAGTCTAAGAGTATTGTAAGCCAGCAGACAGTCAATATGTCTGCCGAGCGATCCAGCAACAGCCGGCAGGGGCGTGCATGAGAGCTCCTAAAACTACTCTTGCATGGACAGTGTTATGTTATGCAAATTACCTCATTTGCTGCTGAAAGCTATGCAAATGAGGTAAATTTGCGATCCAGGAAACACTAACCTGTCCGTGGAAGAGTAGAGTTATTTGCAGAAATGTACTCCGTTGGTAACGGAGTACTGTTCTGCAAATAGCAAAACACAGCTATGACAGCTCCAAATAAAGGATGCATCCAGTTGAGGAAGCATGCCAATGGCCAAATATAAGGCCATTGACATTTTTATCTGTTGAATATTAATAAAAATCATTTTTCCCCTGATCTCCAATGCTTAAGCATAGCGCAGCACCAGAAAATAAAAAATAAAAGCCAAAAATAGGCATTCTTATTAAAAATATTCTTCTGCCATGCAAGTGAATGGCAGGCTGAAGACAACATGGCTACTGAGTAGTGGTTGCTAAGGGGGAAGCTCAGTTTGAGAGATGTAACCAAGCATTAGTAGGCAATCCTATGCAAATGAGGATAAGGATAGTGAATCCCAATTTTCCCTGGCATGTGAGCCATGTTCCTAGAGTGTAAGTGTCGGAGTATGGGAGTAGTAGAGTAGAAGATAGGTGACATAATGACAGGGTATGTATGAAAGACTGTAAGCTCATTGGAGCAGAGTGGCTTGTGTTTGCTGTGAGTTACACAGGATTGGAAGAGGTGTGTCTACAGTTGTCTTAACTGAAACCCAGAAACTGAAGGTGTACGCCGTGGATATCACTGAAATTTCTTGCAAACGTGCTTACACCGTGTGCACGTGTTCACGCCTGTAAACCTGTCTAAGCCTGTGTGCGCGCGTGTGCACCCGTGTAAGCATGTGTAAGCCTGTCTAAGCCTGTGTGCACGTGTGTGCACTCATGTGCATGTGTTTGCGCTTGTTTGCGCGGTGCTACCCCCTGTGGAAACAGAAAGGGAAAAGGAAGGAAAGGAAATAGTAGGAAGTTAACCAAGGAGAACTAGCAGAGCTGTCAGGTGAAATCAATCAGAATCAGCCAATTACACAGGCAGTACACTAGCCCAGCCCAGCCCAGCACTTAAAACTCTGCAAACAACAATCCCCCATGTTTTTCTCAGAAACACTACAACACTGCAGTATACAAAGAGAGTGAAAACTTAAAAAGCTTAACTCAGACAAAAAAATGTTAGGGGCTGCCATTGCTATTATAAGGCAACATGTGCAAGATGCTGAGGGTGGTGCCATTGCGAATGCTGCTGAGCAACCCACAGTGAGGAAACGGAGAAGAGTGTACAGACCCAGGGTAAACAACCAGGGGCTACATGAGCTGGAGATAGTGGAGCACTATAGAGTGGACAGAGACCTCCTGCAGCAAATGGTTGAGCTGTGTAGGCCATGCCTCACACACAGAACCAACAGAGGGGAACCCATCCCAGTGGAAACCAAGGTATGCATTGGCCTAAGAATACTAGGAACAGGTACCTTTGAGAGACCAACTGGTGATATGATGGAGATTACACAGGCATCAGCATCCAGGGTACTGCACCAGTTCCTGAATGCCATGTCAGCACATGTCAGTGATCATGTATATTTCCCCAATTCCCGTGAGGCATTGGTCAGCAATATGCATCTCTTCCAGCAAATAGCGGAATACTCTGAGGTAGTGGGTGCAATTAACTGCATGCACATGCACATCAAAGCACCAGCCAGTGAGCAGGGTAGGGCCTACATCAACTGCAAGGGGCTTCCCCTTCATCAACTGCCAGGTCATGTGTGATGCCCAGGGCATAATAGTGAATGTGTGTGCTGGCTGCCCTGGAAGCTACCATGATTCCCATATCTGGCATCTGACGCAGCTGTACCAGACATTTGCCAATGGGGACATCCCTGATGGTCAGCTAGTGGGGGATGCCAGATATGCACTGGAGCCGTGGCTGATGACACCCATCAGAAATGCACACACACCTGAAAAAGAACTCCATAATGAGGCACACGCACAAACATGAAATGTAATTGAGTGTGTTTTTGGGTTGCTCAAGTCACGGTTCTGGTGCCTGGACACATCTGGTGGAGCCTTGCAGTACTCACCAACTACATGTACTCAAATTGTCATGGTATGTGCCATGCTACACAATATGATCCTGTGAAAACAGCTGCAGCAGGAACAGCATGGGGCAGGGCCAAACAGCCCCCCACCATTGCCAAGGCCATCACAGGCACAGCGTGACTCGGAGGAGGAACAACCTGAGCCTGCCCCAGTAGGCAGAAGGAGGCGTGCCCAGTATGCCTTGGCCTTGGCAAAGTGGCAATGCATAGCACATACACTGGCTCAGTAGGAATTCTGGAAATGATACCTCTCTCTGACTCGCACATAAAATAAAAGGGATGCCTAACTTGACACTACCTGTTTTCAAACATGTATAGGGAGTGTACTATGTGAATCCTTCATAGGCAGCCCTGCAGCACCACCTGAGGCATGATTGCCATGTTTTAAGCAATATAAAGCAGTGCTAAGCAGCGTTTGCCACTGTTTAGCATATTTAAGCACAATTGCGCTGAGCTGCGCATCGCTCAAACTAGCGCAATGTTGAGCAACGTTGAGCAATGTTGGGCAATGTTGGGCAATGTCAGGCAAAGTCGAGCAGTCGGGTAAACACCTGCTTTACTGTTCCTTAACCGGTCAGGTCTGCCCAGCAGGAAAATAAAAAGCAGTGACAGGGCTCGAACTCAGGATACTGTGCACTATAGTCACAGTACTGAACCACTAAGCCATGACAGCATTTCACTGGCACAGACACAGCAGGACAATTGTAGACTAATGCAAACACAAACAAATGCTGTAGCATGCCCTCTGAACATCACCCAGGCCTATGCAGACAGATAACAGCAGGCCAGGCTGTGTGATGTGGGTTGGGTAGACTATGAAGTCACAAACTACTATACGTGAAATTGGAAGCTAAGATCTGTAGTACAGCAGTATGACTCAAGCCAGTATGATAGGCAACAGTACAGACTGAAATGGAGTACCTGACATAGCAGTGCAGGCCTAGCAAATGTGTATAAGTGTTAGGTGAACCCTTCATCCTATGTACACCCACAGTAACAATCAGGTGTGCCCCCCGGGTAGAAATGTACAAATAATAGCTGTCCACCCTGTATGTAGAAATGTTGATAACTCTATGCAAAGTGACTCATGGAAGCCCTGCAGGCACAGCGTGCTTCCTGTTGATGTACAACACAAAGGTGAGCCCTGAAGTAAAAACCAACTTGATTTTTCACACACATATAGTATATATGTCCATACTGGGCATGTTCACACACTTAAATAAACAAAGCAAATGTCAGTCAACAACATACTGAAAGGTCATACTGGGCATGTTCATGCACTTAGGCCATGTCTGAGTACAGCTGTGAGCCACACATATCTGGCAGTTGCAGTTCTTACCCCAGAAACTTGTCACTATTCACCAATCCTGCCTTGCGCACACAATGATATGAAAACAGACCCATATAATATATTGGACTCCTGTCATAATCAAACTATGTACTACAAGTACTTAAGTTGTTCAAAGAAAGTGAAAATTCAAAGAAGATCAATAAACTCCGATCAGTATCCTCAATAAACAATGAGCACTCCTAACATTATCCAATCCATGTTCTGGCAAAAATATTGTCAAAGATTCCATAGAGAACCATGAAGCTTTCTTTCGCTATATCATAAATATCAATGAATATCAATATTAATAAAGAGCATTAGTGGCCTGAAATGCATGCCATACACAGACCGTCTCAAAATGCTCCAGCTGTACTCTCTCACATATCACCTACTCAGAGGTGATCTCCGCCTAACATACAAAGCTATGTCAAACACAGAGCTGTTGGACATGCTCCAGGTAAAACACTCACAATCCCTCTGCTCTTCGGCCACAAAACCCAGAGTGAAATACAAAAGGAAGGGGTGCATCCATTTACCTTATGGATACCCACACTTTCAGGTTAGTGGCACAGCATGAGGCCTTGGAGACCATGCAAGTGCAACTAACATTGGGAAAAGCTGCTTGTCAGATTGTAGCCTGTTACAGATCACCTACCTTGTCTCAGGAACCTCACTCAGTATTCCTGAGAACAGTGGAAAATATAAAGGTCCTACCAAACACCATTATATGAAGAGATTACAACTACCCAAACATTGAGTGGGAGAATTAATCGTGTACAATGTCCTTTGCCCAATGTTTCCTAGAGTTAAAAAACTCAAACACCTTGGAACAGCTGGTCACCATGCCCAATAGAGGCGACAACATACTGGACCTGATCATCACCAACATGGGGTACCAGTGTTCCACAACAGAGATAAACCCCTTGCTGGTAATATCAGATCAGAAAGTAATCACACTGGAAATCCACATCCTGCCCCCCAGTCAAGGAAACTACTGTGAAGACATTTTCAAAAGCAAACTGCACACTTCCCAAGACCAAAGTGGAAAGTTCCAAAGCCCCCTTGCTGTATGATAATGCTATACAATCTGCTGAATCATTTACAAGTGCATTCTATAAGCATCTACAGGGATGCATGGATCGAGACATCCCAAATAAAACCAAGACGCACTCCTCCAAATATAAGAAACCAATCTGGTAGTCATTGCCCATAAATAAGTTATACAACAGAAGGAGGAAACAAACACATGATAGAGCAAACTTCACAAAAGGAAAGGCATCACTGATCATTATTAGGAAGAAACAATGATAGCTCATAAAATAATTAAAGGCCAGTTTCTAAAGACAAATTGCCAAGGAATGTAAGAATAAAAACCACAAAGCCTTCGTTAGCTATACCAAACATTTAGGTGGCAACTTCCAGATATGCTGTCAGCTACTGCAAAATGGCAAGAAATACACTGAACCAACTTACATTGCCCACATCCTGGGGGACAGGTTCAGTGCAACCCCCCCCCCATCACTCCCAAAAGGGCCTGTGTCCATCCCAGAAGAATGTAGAGCCCCATACTTCATGGACATGCAGGTAAAAACAGCCCTCTTCAAAGCTAAGAACACAGCATCAATGGGACTGGATGGTGTCCCAGGCTGAGTCTTACACCAGCCCCAAAAGGAACTACACCCTCACCTACATTCACTTTCCAGACTCAAGCTTACCACAGGCTATGTACCCAAAGAATGGCATAGAGCAACAGTCATCCAGCTCCACAAAGGGGGTGCCACAACAGAACCTGGAAACCATTGCCCTATAGGCCTACTCAGCCTGGTCTGCAAAGCTATGGAGCAAATTATCATGGAACCCATAAACAGAGACATTGGGGAGCTCCAGACACTGGACTCTACCCAACTTGGCTTTGTTAAAGGCAGATCCTGCCTCCTAAACCTAGTTGACTTATTTGAAACAGTTACCAAGGACATAGATGGAGGTGAAAGTACTCCACACAGCCCACCTGGACCTCACTAAGGCATTTCAACACCATTCCCCACTCTGTCATCATGGATAAGCTTACCAGCCTGAACATTAACAGCTATGTCACAGGATGGGTGGCCAACTGGCTCACAGATCAAACACACATGTTCAGAGTTGTGGGGGCCATGTCCGACTCTAAACCAGTCACAAATGGCATCCCACAGGACTTGGTCCTGGGACCCCACCTGTTCAGTAGATACTGCTCAGAGGTACAGGCAAGCATGGGAGGAGTATGGCTGAACAAGTTTACAGATGACTGCTAACTGTGGTCCATAATCGAGTCTACGGCTGACACAGACATCCTCCAGAAGGGTTTTACAGAGAGAGATACCTGGTGTCAAAACAATGCCCTCACGCAGAATGTCAAAGAATGCATAGTCATCCCCTTTGGATAAAACAAAGTGCACACAAATTACCACATAGGTGGTAATTCACTATGTATGGAGAAAGTAATTATGACCAAAGTGTTTAGAAATTCCTTCTATGTAGCCCACCTAATGTCACCTAATGTAACCCACTTTGTCTAGTCTGATGATGTCACCATCCTACAAATATACCTATGGAAAAGAGAGCTCTCAGTAATGTGTATAGCCCATTGTGTAAATGCATACTCCTCTAGTATCATAACATAGTTAGGTAGGGGTTTGAATCCTGCACTTGACAACTGTGTGTCTGTATCTCCTTGGAGAGGAGTAACCTTTTTGGAGATTACTAAAACACCTTAAAAGTGGTATACTTATCTTTGTCAAGTATGATGATGTCATCATCCTACAAATATACCTGTGGAAAAGAGAACTCCCAATAATGTGTATAGTGTGTCGTGTTAATGCATATTCCTCTAGTATCATAAAGTAGCTAGGTAGGGGTTTGAATCCTGCACTTGACAACTGTGTGTGTTTGTGTGTGTATCTCCTTGGAAAGGAGCAACCTTTTTGGAGACTACTAAAACACCTTAAAAGTGGTAAACTTATCTTTGTCAAGTCTGATGATGTCACCATCCTACAAATATATCTGTGGAAAGTAGAACTCCCAGTAATGTGTATCACACGTCATGTTAATGTGTACTGCTCTAATATCAGAAAGTAGTTAGGTAGGGGTTTGAACCCTGCACTTACTGTGTGTGTGCTCTATGTGTGTGACACTGTTGGTCAATGTGTTGTGGGTTTTGCTTTTACTACTGTATGACATATCACAATGACAACAGTGTGTGCATTGCACATGTCAGGTAGCTGTGTGGAAAATACATATACGTACATGTGACCTCAATTATTTCATAGGTCAGAACCTTGCTTTCTCCATGAACACATCTGTTATCTTTGCCAGAGTGTGCTGCCACTTTCCAGACCTTAGGTCACATCCGTATGCTTGTGACAAGCCCAGCCACTGCAGTGATCCCTGGCATAGGTCATCTGTGTCACACACACACTCATTACAGTTTCTGTTGAATAGTGTGAGTGAGGGTTTATGCCTGAGGCATATTTCAGACCTGTTCAAATGCAGCAAAGTCTGCCAGTGATGGCTATTCATTACAGATGTACAACAACCTTTGTGGATATGCATGCAAACCCCTTATTGCTTATGTGATCCACCAAGGGATTTCAAAATACCTTTGGAAATGTGATTACCAAAGGCGAGATGACATAACACTTGGCTGTATGTACACATCAGTACCTGTTCAACATGTTGGGGGCTACTACCTATGTGGTACTGTGGGGATACTATGTTTTGTAAAAGTGGATGACTATGCTTTAGTTGGCTTATAGCTTTACAGCATGGGTTTGACACCAGGCATCTGTCTCACTATATATGAATCTGTCTCTCTCTCTCTATAAATATATATATATATATATATATATATATATATATATATATATACACATACATATACACATCCATTGGTGTACATATACATATACATATACATATAGGCACATATACAGTCCACCTTTCATGGTGGGAATATCAATTATGCAAAGGATGTGAGGTATACAGTAATGTAATGATATCGCACAGTCTTGTGAGAAATGCATTGAAGGTGTTCTCAGCCCATGTAGCTTTAGCAAGCCTCACTGGCTGCAACATTGCAAACTTAACAAATCACACCCACAGTGTTTAACCACCGCATGTCATATACCAGCACTGTATGCTGTCTTGTTTGCCACACACTACAACCTACATACAAATATGCGCATAACGACCTTCACCAACATATATATGTCCACCCTTCACATACAGTTGCAGTATGTCCCTTGCTCTATGCACATGTACAGATGTTAATATGTCTGACACATATATATCTCTCCGTATGTGTGTGCCATACACACACAAGGTCCACACTGTTGTAAGTCCCTGGACCTCATGGCTGACCTGTTGGGCCTTGCTGCAACATGAACAGGTGTCACATGTGAGCACACAGTAATATTAGAGGGTGTGTATATAGCTAGAAATGCTAGATTAGCATACTAGCCTGGTACAGCAGTTGCCAATGCTAAGCTACACGTTAATATGACTATCATGCATGTGTTACTCTGTCACATCCATGTTTATATAGCTGTTTGCACTACTCCCCCAAACAGCCATTGTCCGCACTATTGTACAGAACACAGCTAACATGGATCAGATGTTTGACATTTAATGCTGAGCTACATATGTCACAGTTGTGTCCCCCTGCACACAGCTACACACTGATTTGTCCATGTCAGTAGTTATGCTGGACATCTCTGCATAGATACGTACTGCTGCCATATATGGCTGTCTCAAAGTATGTAGAGTACTCTTCAAAAACATCTACTACATGCCAGTAAATACATATCTGTTACATACCTTTCCTTTGTATGTGTTGGCATTATTTATTTCCGTGTTCTTTTTGCTTTTGAGTTTGCTTTTGCTGTTAATCTCTCTCTCTTTCTCTGTCTCTCTATGTCTCTCTCTCTCTCTCCCTCTCTCAGTGTCTGCAATGGAGTGATTGCGTGTGTGGGCAGCAAGTACAGCCTGCTTTTATAGGTGTCTGCACATGTGCATGTGATGGCCTCTGCACCAATTGGTGGCCACCATTTGGTAATTGCATGCAGCCTGCTGTGTGGTAATTGCAGTACTCACTGTCATTGCAACCCAATGCTATACATTGCTAAGTCAGGTAGGCGTAGCCCTTTCAGCTTTCCAAAGTGGGGCTCATACTTGTTTGCTGTGGACACCGTTGTTTAAGTCAGAAGGTTGGTATTGTTCTTATATCTGAAGCTAGGGGTGTAGCCAGTGATTTAAATGTTGTACTGTGGTGGTGGTGCTGCGGTAGTGTTGTCGCCTCACAGTAAGTCATTGTCCTGTTCGATTCTCAGCTAAAGCATCTTCTGTGTGGAGACATGCATGAATGGGCGTACATTCGCTGAAGGTTGTACATCAGGGCTGGCAACTTGGTACGTAAAGATCTGCTGCCAATCATTAGTGGACCGGAGTTCCACTGTGGCAACCCCTAACTGGGAAAAGATGAAAGATGCAACAACTCAGACTTGAATGTTGCCACTTCCAGTACACACTTGTCAGTGTAGAATTGTACTCACCCCTGCAAATGCTAACACAAGATACATGGGAGTATGTAGTTTTTTTTCTACTTATACAATTAACTGCCATACAAATGTAGTTATTGAGATGTATTCTTTTGGCACATGAACTGTTTGTGAACTGCTATACTGTGAATATTAATGTACTCACTTCTGAACAGTTTGTGCTTTTTTAGTGTTGACATTAGCACAGGCTGCTCATGAAAACTGGACAATTCCAGTACTGGGTATGCCTACCAACATCCTCGGTAGACCCTGAACACACAGGTATATTGTACATTTGGGTAAGGATGCAGACGTACAGAGAGCATTATGTATTATTGTGTGAATGTTATCTTGCTGGACTTAAAGGGTTGCTGTGTACCTGTTAGTTTATCAAGGCAAGTAGTCTGTCTGCATAGCTCCCAACTGTGAACCTATCCAGATGGTAGCCAGATGTTAGCCTGTTATTCTTTGTCTGTGCAACCCACAGGTCTTTTCAGCACTGGTACAATGACATTGTTACAGTCAGTTACTACCAGTACATGGCTACATCCTTTGGTACTTCTGTGTTGTACTCCTACATAAGGGTATGCTTGTGGAACTCCTTCCAAAGCTATTTGCACAGTGTGTAACAGCAGAAAAGCTGATATGCCTGTGTGTTTCTGCCTCTGCCAGGCCTCTGAAACACTCAGATACATATTTTAATGGAGTCAGGGAAAGGTAGGTAAACGTGAGGTACACCTTCAAAATAATAGACACAGTAAGTGGAGACTTTGAGAGAACCAGTGCATATGGATTACTACACCTTTTCTGAAGTACAAGCTCTTATTATTGTCATTATTCATTAGGTGTAACACCCCACCTTTCTACATAATGTCAGTACTTTTCAGAGGGATTCAGAGGGACACAGCTAACATATGTTTCAAAATCAGGGACATCCCTGAAAAGTAGTCATGGTTGGGATGTATGTCCACTGCCCTAATCAGATATGCCACTGTTTGTCCTTCTATGATACTGTGTGTGGGTTGTAAAGTGCTGCTGTAACATTATTTCCTGCTAGAATGGCTGGTTCTCTCATCACAGTCATGTAATGCAATTCCACAACAACTGCTGGTAAAGTTCCACAGAACAAGTTTTGTGTTATGGGATTCCTATTTTTCCTTTACATTCACTCATTCTGATGCATGATATATTTATTTCAGCACCAACTTGTTGTATGTCTACTGTGGCTTAGTGGTACTTCATGCAGTCTAGTGTGTCCAAGGTCTGGGGTTCGAGACTGACACAGGTGTTTTATTTTGCTGCTGAGCAGAACAAGAGCCCTGACATACAGAGTGACTAAGGCACTTTTAAGCAGTTGTAAGCGGGTTTGTGAGATGCTTAGCAATGCTTAGCTAAGCGCACACTCATGCAAACCCGCTTACCACTGCTTAATAGTGCTTACTCCCGCTAACCCCCATGCTCAATTCTTTGAAAGAAAAGAAAATGGGGAGCTAGGAAAGTGGTGATAAAGGGGCACAAAGAGGGAAATACAGTAGGGAAAACAGCTCGGGATGTGCAGGACGGGTGTAGGGAAGGTCCATAGCTGCCCATTTCTTTAACAGCAACAGCTGTGCAGATGCAATAAATTTGGAGGGGAATATGAAACCTTCCACCTCTGAGAGAGGTGTGAGGACAACAAAGTATGTTGTACTGCCAATTAAATATCAGTTTATGTGTCCAGTGGACATGTGTGCAAAATGGGCAGCTATGTATGGGGTGCAATTTTTTTTGGGAGCAGATTGTCCTTTTTTTATTCTGGGAGAGTGGAATGTGGGGTAGGGGAAGTAGGTATATTTGGAGAGGTAGGTTGGAGAGGTAAACAGACAAGACAAACAAGATGCATACTGGGGCGGAATATGACACATGTGGTGGGTGAACACCATTGACGGGAAAGGATGTTTGGAAATTGCAAGCCCATGAGCCCAGAGATGGCAACAGTGAACCTGAGATCCCCACCCATGGGCAGTCATCACTGCACCTTCACAGCCCAGAGGGTGGCTGTGCTAGGGGCTGAGTAGGAGGGGCAGGCTCACTCGTGAGTCACACCACTCGTTCCTCAAGATGGCATAGAGGATCAGTGACAGAACGCTTGATCTCCCTACGCACCACAGCCCGGACCATTCGGAGGGTGATAGGTGGCCCTCCTCTGCCCACGCTTGCACAGCGGGGACGAGCCCCATCCTCTGCAGTGCTTCCACCCAAAGGTCTCACAGGGCCAATGGAGGAGGAGGTCCCAGGCTGGGCAATGGACCTGCTGGTGCCAGGTGCCATCGCCAGCTGAGGTGGGAAAGGTGGGTCCGCTGGGACCGGCCTTCCCATACGTTCTACGTTCATAGGTTCATAGGTTCATACTAGGCTATCTGCCCTAGGGCACTTATAAGCCTAGCCAGAGTGTGTTTGCCTTTCGCCACCCATTTTAAATTAATTTTGCTATGCACTTTTTCAAGGTTAGTATACTGCCCCTCTGTCTAACAGTGACACAGAAGTGATACCAGGGGTATAGGTTCATAGTTTAAGAGGATTTAATGAAAATATGGGTTAGTAACAGTCAACAGCATTCCCAATTAGTTATAACAGCATGTAGAAGTATTCCCATTAACCCAACACACCAGAGTTCCAACAGTTGAACAGCAAGCATGACACATGCATATAAAGAACAACAGTGGACATTACAACAACATGTAGGTTTAATTGATGGCAACAGGCCACCAATACTGTGGTATTTGAACAGGGCACATGCACTGAAATAAATGCAGATATTTATAAACTAATAGGACATATGTCCCAACAAATGTTTTGAGATTAGACATACCCATTGTGGAATTGCATTTTTTATGCACATACAGTAGGGTGAAAAACGAAAGCTCCATTAACAACTTATACATCCTTCTAGTTTACACTACATTCCTATTAACTGCAGTTATATGTCCCCTACATGTATTATTACACTACCCAATTGTCCTTAAATCGTGAAATGGGTTTTGCTAGATCTTTATATACATGGACTGTATCTGACATACAAACTGTCCAGGATGCAAATGTTACTGCTACATATTTTGTGAGTTGCTCAGACACACTACTGCTGAGATGGTACACTGACAGCTCTACTTTCCTATACTTATCTAGATATGTTTAGGTGAAATTATCAGTTATATGTTAACAGCTCCCTACATTTCTGCCAGCACAATGATATTTATGGGGAACACAATACCAAGCTACTCATGTGCCAGATTAGCCTGTACATGTTGGATATGAACCAACAGTTGAGGACTGTAAATATGTTTAAAAGCTACAGGCATTCTTTTCATCCACTTTATATGGGCCTACCCAACTGTGTGTTAACAGTGCTTAATACAACTGTACTATTTCTATAATGCAAGAGTACAACAGCATATCAAAGAAAATGACACAGACACACTCCAGGAATTATACATTTATTAAAGACTTAAAACACTTTTCTAGAGGCTCTCTCATTTATTTTATATAACAGTACATGAAGAATAATTATTAGAGAATTATTATACCTTTATTTATTGCATTAAAACACTTTTTTCAGGCTTTCTCATTTATTTTACATAACAGTACAAGCTGGATAATTACTAACCTGCCTGGTGTCGCAGCCTTAACCGCCTATTGGCATAGGCTTGCTGATTTGCAGCACTGACACCTGCAGCTGTTAAGTCAATGAAGTGATATTGAGACATACCTATCCATAGTATAGACTAGAATAGCAATTCTTACATACTTAATTCCATGGCTACTTACTCAGTAGTGGGGCATTTTCCATCTCACGGGCCTCCTGGATCCACTGGTCCAGTTGACCCACCTTGCGTCTCTTCAGGTCTGCGTGGTGGTGTCTGACCTGCTCACCAGTCCGATGACACCTGTGGCACTGGTGAGTTCATGAGCTAGACGGTCCCAGGCTTCCGCTTTGTATTGGGTGCCCTGGTACTTGCCCCGCAGGAGTCTATCCTCATGATTATGGACAAGGAGCCAAACCATTACTTTTGATTCCTCAATGCCCCAACGTTGCGCTCGAAAACGAGAGCCCTCTCCAGCACTGGCCATTGCTGCCTGCAGATGGGAGCTACAACCAGTTATGGCAAGTATTCCCACCTATGGAGCTTAAATATGCATCATTTTCCGCACTTATTTGTGATTGGCCAGTTTTGAAAAAAATCAGCTGAAGGCACACCTGCTTAGCAATGGGTAAGCTTCCATTTATACGTATGTGTGTGTTGAAAGTGCATGCTTATGAAAAGCTGTCATGGCTTAGTGGTTCAGTACTGTGATTATGGTGTACAATATCCCGGGTTCAAGGCCTGTTATTGCTTTTTAATTTACTACTGGCCAGACTGGCTAGGAGATGTGGCTGTGTTTAGGTGACTTTGCTCAACTTTGCCCAACGTTGCTCTACATTGCTCTACGGTGCTCTATGTTGCCCGACGTTGCCCAACTTTATGCTAATTAGCGTGGTGTACAGCTACGCGCAAACATGTTCTGTTTGCGCTGGTTGGCGCGATGCGCAGCTCAGCGCAAAGCTATTGTGCTAGTTAAAGCAGTGCTAAGCTATGAGCAATTATACATAAATATGCTTAATACTGGTAAACTTTGCTTAGCAGTGCTTTACATTGATTAAGATATGTTACTTATGCATTCATCAGTATGCATAACCATTTCACCTTCTTATATATATATATATATATATATAAAATTCGTTCACTACTACATAGGCCATTTCAATGCTATTTACTAAAATTTAAAAGATAAATGTCAGGAATTATTTTTATATACAGATTTCCAACAGAAAATAGAAAGGGGAATGGTGGGATTCGAACCCGGAATGCCTCCTTTTTGTGCGAAGGCTCTACCACTATGCTATTGCTATTTGGCTTAATTTGCATATAAGTTTCTTATTATCCTCTTCGATGTCTAAACTGCTAACTGTAGCTAAGCAATGGGCAAACCCGCACAAACCCGAGCAAATACTGGCAACTATATCAGGAATAATAAAAAAAAAAAAAATAAAAGTTTTACATTTTATAATTGTACAGGGGTTTAGAATGTGGAGGAGTGTAGTGTTGGGTATGTACCCATTTGAGCAGACTCACTCATGTCAGTTGACATTTGCCAATTGAGGGACTTGCAGGGGCGTGGATTTTTGGACTGCTCGGCAGTCTGACACACCCCCTGCACTCGTGCATGCTCCATGTTAGCCTTAGAGTTGAGTCAGCGCGCCCTCATGAATATGCATGGCATGCTGACATCTTCCTCTTAGGCTGCAGTTTCTGTGTAAGACTTATTTAGTCTTACACGGAGGATTAGTGAATCCCGGACAATGTTTCACCAAATAAATCCCATTTTGTGAACAGCATGGCTCACTACATCAAAGCCTTTGTAACTGAAGAAAACATAATGTTAATAGTTTCATTTAGTCCTGGAGGGTAGTCTGCTCTTAAAGCTATGTGCCATTTCATTTCCCTACATTCTAATAAGGCTTTAAACTTACCCACCAAAGGACCACAAACTACTTTGTCTAAAACAAAGAATGTAAATTTCTTAAAATTGTTACAAGATAAAACATGTGCCAGTGCATTATTCCTGTCTTTGTTTCTCACTGCCAACACATGTTCATAAATCCTTCGACTTAGTGACCTGAAGGTCTTGCCAACAAAAAACTGGTACAAGAATTACATACTGCGAGATAAACAATGCCCACAGAATCACATGTAAACCTGTCCTTTGCCCAAATAACTTTCTTGAAATGTTTCAACTCAACAGAACCTAAACTGGCTATGTATCTACATTGCCAGCCCTTGTGTGATGTCTTAGAATACTTTCAAGTATATTTCTTATAAGTAAACAAAGGTTCATTACCCAGGACTTTCACCAATTCAGAATGTCCAAGCAACACCTTCCAATTTTCCTTAATAATACACCTAATAATGTCTATTCCATCTGAAATAGGCAATGGGAAGGCAAGCTCAAACACCTTGTTGTTTTGATTCACCCTACTTGCTAGATTGAAATTGCCTCTCAAAATGGGGCTAGCTAAACTGTCTCTGAGAGTTACAGTTACAAAGCTTTTGATGTAGTGTGCCAAGCTGTTCACAAAATGGGCTTTATTTAATGAAACAGTTTTGTTATTGCTGATTATTATGTAATAAATTTTTATGTTTTTATATATATATGCAATGTTAAAAAAAATGTAGTGTATTTTTAAATTTTCATGACATCACAGTGGCTATTTAATTAATTTATTTGAAGCATTTTGCCATTGGATGATTTTTTGCACATGACAAGTATTTAAAGGGTGATTTCAAGTTTTTGTATTTATTTTGATGACGTTTGTGGTGTTTTATTAAATGAACAAAAGCTTGTAAGTGTTGTGGTCCGGTTCCTTCCTGATCTTTGGTTTGCTGCTTTTTCATTTTTACTTTGTTATTTGGAGTTGTTTAACAGTTTCTGGTTGAATTTGGAGGTGTTTGGGCAGCATTATGGCGGAGAGTGAGCTTACACAGGACTGTTTATTGAACTTAACTACCCATTCAGTGTTAGACAAATTCCTTCTGTCTAATGAATCTTTTATGGACAACATTATTGCTGCTATCTGTGAAGGCTTTTCTTGTCAAGGTAACCAAGGAGGAGATGTTTAGCTACAGAGCAGTATTGCTACCAGCGTGATGACTTCAGTTCAACAATCCCTCAGTCAGCTGGCTGGGGGAAACAAAACTGGAGGTGTTTCTTCATTCAGTGGATCCAGTGATGGTGCTTTTTATCCTAATGATGCTTGTGGGACTTCAGCTAGCACAGTTTCACATAAAGATGTGCTTTCTCGTGTGTTTACTGAGTTTGAAAACCCCTTCAAATTGGACAGTCATAAAACACAAGTAAGTGCCACTACTGAAAGAAGCTGCGCAGATGAGTTTGACATTTCCAAAAATTACATATTTTCTTTAGAAAAACTTTCCTTAAAAATTATTTCTTTGCAGTTAGAAGTGGCTTATTGAGAAGAATATGTAAGACTTGGCTGTGTGCCTCGTGGCTTAAGATTATTTACATTTCCTAACTGTGTTCAACAAGGGGACACTTTGTACCAGCAATTGACTGAACTTTTTAATGGTACTGGTGTCGCCCTGATGAAAATGCTGTTTGCCCATTATAAATGTCATATTTCTAACTTAAAAACTGACATGGAAACTCTGGACATGAAAGTTAGGGGGTCCAAATGGTCCCAACACTTTTCTACTTTATATGAAGGTATTTCTATAAAAGTAGATAGGCAGATGGCGACCATTATTAATAGGAAACAAAGAAAATTGAAGAGAGACCTGGCTGCCTATAAAGACAAGACTGCCTGTCCTTTACCTAAACATTTAACATCAATACAAACTGTGAAACCAACGGGTGCATTTAATAGTACTAATGGGCTTACAGAGGCAACTGCTTCTACTTCTGTTTCTAGTCAGTATGATGCTGACAACATGAATGTTGTTAAATGTCAGTGTGATGCTGGCAACATGAATGTTCTCCCAATGTTGGTGCTGCTGTGTCCACAATGAAGGGACCTTTTTTAGTGGACAAATCAAGGGTGCAGAGAACCCAGAGGTGGTCAAATGAAGTTCAGGCCACACACAAGAAAGAACAAGGGAAGAAAGGGAAGAACAGGAACAGAAAACAACAAAAAGAGAACTTAAATGTTTGTATCGACATTTTAAATTTGTCTGATGTTAACAGATGATACCTATAAGGTGTTATAACGTGGCTTTACATTGATTCCTTCCAACAATGTGAATGTAGTAAATTTGTTTGTGGATTTTAAGTTATACTTTAGAAAGTTGAATTTGAAGTTCATTTTTGATGGTTTGTCTACTTCTGTTTTAACCCACAGAACAATGTAAATGTAGAAGTACTTATAATACTGCCTTATGCTCTTCCTTACAAGTTTTTGGTATACTGTGTGAACAGCATTTCAGGGACATTAGTAAATGGTCCCACAGTACTGATAATCTTACTCAGGGGGAGAGGAAAGCATTAATTGACTTAGCTACTAACAAGGATCTGAGAGTAATGAAGGCAGGTAAGGGTGGGGCGCTAGTCATTATGCATACTGCGGACTATGAAAATGCTATGCTGCAACTTTCGAGTGACCATAGAAACTACAAACAGGTCAACATAAATGAAGTTTTATTGTGTTTCAAGCATATTGACATGTTATTATTTGATTTATTTTGTCAAGGTAATATTGGACACTCAGTATACATGTTCTTACAGGTGGAACATCTGAAGTTAGCAGTTCTCTTTAGGAATACCAAAGTCCACAAATGCAGAAGTGCCCCCCCCCCCCTTTTAGACCCATAGTGTCAGCAGTCTAAGACTGAAACAATTTCTATTTCGTTAGATAAAATTTTGAACCCTATTGTTCAAAGTTCAAGGTTTTATTTAAAAGATTCATGACATCTATTAGAGTTGATATAGAATTTAATTTGGAAAATTTTGATATGTCAACTATATTTTTTGTAACACTTGATGTCACTTCCCTTTATGCAAGTATAGATCAAGAAGTTGGAATTGATTTATTTAGGGAATATTTGACTGGTTATACTGACTTTGACAATGTTAAGATCAACACTTTGTGTGCTTTGATGGAAATGGTTTTGGAAAACAATTTTTTTAAGTTTGAAACTAATATTTTTCAGCAAATCTCTGGTGTGGCCATGGGTTCCCTCTTTTGCTAATGTAGTTATGGCTATGTGGGAGATGGAATTTATTGTGACACACCCTTTAGCTAAGAACATTTTATTTTACAGGCGTTACAATGATGATTGATTTTTTTTTTTTTTATGGCAAGGGAACCTTGACAGTTTCCAATTATTCTTGCAAGACCTGAATTGTTCCACCAGTTTTTTTAACTTTACCGTGGGATGGTTTGGGAAAACAATAGACTTCCTGGTTATTCATTTGGAACTACTTGATGACAGTTTTAGTTTCAGTAGTAGTATCCACAGGAAATCTACCTTTGTCAATCAGTACCTGCACAGGGACAGTCTTCAACCCCAACATATGAAAAGAGGGGTTGTCAAGGGACAACTTATAAGGTTGAGCCATTTGACTAGTGAAGATTCTGTCTTTGATAGTGAGGTTAACAAACTGACTGAATTTTTTACAGGCAGGGGATATGATTTGTTTTGGTTACGTAACATTGTTGTTGAAGTTATAACTCTCAGACAGTTTAGCTAGCCCCATTTTGACAGGCAATTTCAGTGTAGCAAGTAGGGTGAATCAAAACAACAAGGTGTTTGAACTTGCTTTCCCATTGCCCATTTCAGATGGAATGGACATTATTAGGGGTAATATTCAGGAAAATTGGAAGGTGTTGCTTAGACATTCTGAATTGGTGAAAGTCCTGTGTAATGAACCTTTGTTTACTTATAAAAAGGTATGTAACATAAGAAGTATACTTGAAAGTACTTCTAAGACATCACACAATGGAGTCAAAGACCCTGTTGGGACTTTTGCTTGTGTTCATTGCAGGCAATGTAGATACATAGCCAATTCAGGTTCTGTTGAGTTGAAACATTTCAAGAAAGTTATTTGGGCAAAGGACAGGTTTACATGTGATTCTGTGGGCATTGTTTATGTCACAGTATGTAATTCTTGTACCAGTTTTTATGTTGGCAAGACCTTCAGGTCACGAAGTAGAAGGATTTATGAACATGTGTTGGCAGTGATAAACAAAGACAGGAATAGTACACTGGAATGACATGTTTTATTATTTAACAATTTTAAGAAATTTACATTCTTTGTTGTAGACAAAGTAGTTTGTGGTCCTTTGGTGGGTAATTTTAAAGCCTTATTAGAATGTAGGGAAACTAAATGGCAGATAGCTTTAAGAGCAGACTATCCTCCAGGACTAAATGAAACTATTAACATCAACCCCAGGATTCACTAATCTTCTGTATAAGACTAAATAGGTCTTACACAGAAGAGCCAGTCTAAGAGTAAGATGGCAGCACACCATGCATGTTAATGAGGGTGCAATGCCTCAACTCTAAAACTATCACGGAGCATGGACGACTGTAGGGGGCGTGTCGGACTGCCGATCAGTCCAAAAATCCATGCCCCTGCAAGTTTGAAACTCGGGAAATGTCGAGTTACATGAGCGAGTCCGCTCACATGTGTACATTCTAACATTACACTCCCCCATATAGTAAACCCCGTACAAATATAAAAAGTAAAAGAAATGTTTTTTTTTCATTTCTGATATAGCTGCCCGTATTTGCGCATGTTTGCGCGGGTTTGCCCATTGCTTAGCTACAGTTAGCAGTTTAGACACCGAAGAGGATAATAAGAAAAATATTTGCAAATTAAGCAAAATAGCGATAGCATAGTGGTTAGAACCTTCCCACAAAGAGGAGGCATTCCCGGTTTGAGTCCCACCACTACACTTTTCATTTTCTGTTAGAAATCTGTATATAAAAATATTTCCTGACATGTATTATTTAAAGTTTTGTAAAAAGCATTGAAATGTTATATGCAGTAGTGAAAGAATTTTATATATATATATATATATATATATATATATATATATATATATATATATATATATATATATATATAGGAAGGTGAAATGGTTATGCATACTAATGCATGAGTAACTTATTTTAAGCAATGTAAAGCACTGCTAAGCATATTTTACCAGTACTGAGCATATTTATATTTAATTGCTCGTTTCTGAGCACTGTGTTAACTGGTGCAAAGTCTTTGTGCAGAGCTGTGCATCGCGCAAACTAGCGCAAACAGAACATGTTTGCGTGAAGCTGTGCAATGCGCAAACCAGTGCAACGTTGGGCAACGTCGAGCAACGTGGGGCAACATTGAGCAACATTGGGCAACATCGAGCAACGTCGGGCAACATCAGGCAACGTCGAGCAACACTGAC